>NC_140017.1:19904651-20138413 GCF_964263955.1 Coregonus lavaretus | reverse complement strand
CCCTCTAAAGCAAACAATGTCCAGCTCTCTGGCTGTGTGACAGGGAGGAGATGGTAGAGGGGGGAGATGGAAGGAGGTCTGGGATGAGTAAAGGCTTCTCAAGCCACGTGTCCAAACTATACTCTTTTCTCATGTAGTGATGAGGTTTCATTGGGATTACATCTTTGGAGAGAAAAGTCCCACATTGCACACAGGCATTAGTACACACAGCTCCTGTTGCTTGGCTCATGGCATGATGTTCTCTGCAAAAATGTGCTGAGAGAGATGTAGTGGGCAGAGCTGAGTAGGTGGGTACCGGGGGGTAGTGGAGGGGTAGAGGAGGGGTAGGGGAGGGGAGGGGTAGAGGAGGGATAGAGGAGGGGTAGAGGAGGGGTAGGGGGTACAAGGAGGGGCGAAGAGTGAGGAACAGCAGAAAGGGGTGGAGTTGGAGAGAGATCAGAGGGTGGCCACATGGCGGTTTGGGGGTAGATGAAAAGAGAGAGAGAGGGAGAGAGAGACAGAGAGAGGGAGAGAGAGAGAAAGGGAGAGGGGGAGAGAAAGAAAGCGAGAAACAGAGAGAAAGAGGGAGAAAGACAGACGTTTGGATGTGAGATGGATCAGTAGAGATCAATATCTCTGAGCAGCAGGCCGTGGTACTAGAGAACTGGAATCTAATGTTACTTACTGCTGCGTGGGAATAGGAGAAAGATGCCCAGAACCTCTAATACGTCTGTAGAACGTCTGTAGAACCACCATATTGGAATGTGCACATCCTAATGACTGTATGATGAAGATAACCAGTGAGTAAACCACCATCTGTTTGTTACAGTCTGATCATGAAATAGTTGAGAATATTCTAGTGTCTAGTGTAGTGATTGTATTTTTTTTACAAGGAGCATGTTTCTTTAGATCATGTTGTATAGGTGTTGATCTACACGTAACAGTAACCAGTTAGCTTTGTTACCCGCCTGTATCATTCCGGTCTCTGTCATGCTTCTCTGTCATGTTGTTGGCAACCAGCCAGCCAGGCAGGGTTAGGGTAATGGTTAGGGCTTGTACTAGCAGGGTCAGCTCAATCCTTCACTCTCCAAGTCTGCATCCCTATGAACCCTGGTCAAAAGTAGTGCACTATACTATAGGGAATAGGGTGCCACTTCAGACGCACACAGCCCAAGTGTGCCATCTCTTCCCCTACCTATCTGCCTGTAAATCTGATGTTCCCTTTGTTCCATAACAAATAATGCACTATTTAGGGAATAGGGTGCCATTTGGGACACTAGCAGGGAATGTTCCTTTAAAGGGAACGTTGTTCCCTAAGGAGAGGAAGGAGTATCCCCTGTAGGGATAGGTTGGTCGGCCACACACACACACCTTAGTAGCACACCTACTGCTGGTGGCATTCTGGACCTTTGTCCCTCCAACGTGCTGGGTTTCATGTCATTGGGGCGATGCAACATTACACTGTACACAGTAACATGATTACACTGTCCACAGTTTAACAGCCATGGTTGTGTAGTAACAGGCAGTTCCCGTCCTGGCTCGCTGCCAGACCAGGGGTACATCCCAAATGGCCCCCTATTCCCTATATAGTGCACTACTTTTGATGGGCCCTGGTCAAAAGTAGTGCACTTACAGGGAATAGGGGGCCATTTGGGATGCAGACCAGCCTTTTCTCCATGGAGGAAAGGAAAAGGGACGTTGGAACAGAATGTCTCGAGATTCTGTTACAGTATGCCCAGGGCAGGACAGTGGAATTCCCAGATCGTATTCCCTGTTCTGTTCCCAACAGTCCCACCTCCGGCTGTGGGACAGAGAATGGAGCTGGAGGCACTGTGGTGCAGTATAACAATATGACTCTACTGTACTCAATACAATATACAACTAGCAGGACAGGCTAGTCGGAAGAGAGAGAAAGACCTGAAAGGAAAATGTCCTTTCACTTCTGTGACCTCTGATGCTTCTATCTTAAGACTAGTGACAGGGACTGGAGGTGTTCCTCTTCTATCATGTGTCCTTCCGACACTGCACTCAAAGACTTGTACGTAGATAGAGTTGAGCATGCAGACCCTTTATTCCACTAAGAACTGTCTAGATGGCCAGCTTAGTGTCAGTTATCTTTGCTGCTGGGAGATTTCCCATGTTGACTCAACCTGTGACGTGATCCTGTTATGGAGGTCATTAGAGTAAACAGTGATCTGACGTGAACGTAGAGGTAAACATGGACGTTGTCATCCAATGACCTTCTGTCTGCATTCCGAATGGTACCCTATTCCCTATATAGTGCAACACTTTTGACCATATCCATATGGGCTCATAGAGCTCTGGTCAAAAGTGTTGCACTAAATAGGGAATATGGTGCCATTTGGTACACACCCTCTCCCTCTGGGAACTGTTAATATTTATTCAGTTGGTAGTCTGACTTGTCGGTCTGCGGACCAAAGTCACTAGTCATTGACATGTAGCCACAGGTTAGTCACAACACAGGTGAGTCACAGAGCAGATGGTCACAGTGTTTGAGAGAGGGGTGGGGTACAGTATAGCCACAGAGCAGGATCTGGAGACATAGGTGGGGTACATACAGGACAGATGAAGTTACAGTGAAAGGTTATCTCTGTCACGGACAGTTCTGTATGGAGACCCAGGTGGGATTAACTGTGATAAACGACTAGTGCGTCGCAGAGCGTCAGACACAGACAGGGGCGGGAACAGACATGCTGGGATACCTGTTTGGAGTGGAGTGGTCCTCTGTCCTCTTTATCCACACCAGACATATTGTTGAGGTGACTGTCGAGGGATATGGGCTGAAGGATGTTCCTATTGTGTTGATCTGCTGTGATATTAACACTAGCTGTGATCTAGTCAGTCTACACACCAATGTGCCTAGAGTGGACTGCTTCACTGCACTAGACTATTATAGCAGCTTCACTGTGGAGTTGAGATCTTAATGGAACAGGAGGACAGGTTTGGGATTTAAACAGACTTCTATAACTGACATCCATATCAATAATGGACTGTCTGTGTCTGTAGTGCCAGCCCCGGGTAGGTGAGAATATTTTCATGTTTTTGAATTTGACTAGATTATCTTCTTTCTTCATGTTTGCCAGAGTAGCCTATTGATTCTGTAGTGAGAGTGGTGTGTTGGCTGAGGAGTGAGAGAGGTCTGGTGTGTAAGTTGAGGAGTGATAGAGGAGTGAGAGTGATAGAGAAGTGACAGGAGTAAGTGAGTGTGAGAGAGGATTGACAGGAGTGAGAGTGGGAGAGGAGAGAGTGGAGTGAGAGAGGAGGGAGAGGGGTCTGTTCTGTTAGTTAGACGTGAGAGGTCTGTCTGCTTCTTGTCCTGTGAGTCAGGAGCTCGGAACCAGAGAGGGGACGTCACCCCTCAGGTGTCAGCAGGGTCAGGTCATGACCCCACCACAGGGGTCACCGCTAGGGGTCAGGGTTAGGGTTAGGACTTCAATTCAGGTTGTGTTGCAGCCCCAGTCCCTTTGATCATTGTGCTGACCGCCATATACACTACATTACCAAAAGTATGTGGACACCTGCTCGTCGAACATCTCATTCCAAAATCATGGGGATTAATGTGGAGTTGGTCCCCCATTTGCTGCTATAACAGCCTCCACTCCTCTGGGAAGGCTTTCCACTAGATGTTGGAACATTGCTGGGGGGACTTGCGTCCATTCAGCCACATTAGTGCATTAGTGAGGTCGGGCACTGATGTTGGACGATTAGGCTTGGCTTGCAGTCGGCGTTCCAATTCATCCGAAACGTGTTCGATGAGGTTGAGGGCAGGGCTCTGTGCAGACCAGTCAAGTTCTTCCGCACCGATCTCGACAAACCATATCTGTATGGACCTCGCATTGTGCACGGGGGCATTGTCATGCTGAAACAGGAAAGGGCCTTCCCCAAACTGTTGCCACAAAGTTGGAAGCACAGAATCGTCTACAATGTTATTGTATGCTGTAGCGTTAAGATTTCCATTAATTGGAACTAAGAGGCCTAGCCCGAACCATGAAAAACAGCCCCAGACCATTATTCATCCTCCACCAAACTTTACAGTTGGCACTATGCATTGGGGCAGGTAGCATTCTCCTGGCATCTGCCAA
The DNA here is from genome assembly GCF_964263955.1 of Coregonus lavaretus. Lineage (NCBI taxonomy): Eukaryota > Metazoa > Chordata > Actinopteri > Salmoniformes > Salmonidae > Coregonus > Coregonus lavaretus. The sequence goes on along the minus strand of NC_140017.1, from coordinate 20,134,331 downwards.
ACCCAGATTCGTCTGTCGGACTGCCAGTTGGTCAAGCGTGATTCATCACTCCAGAGAACTCCTTTCCACTGCTGCAGAGTCCAATGACGGCGAGCTTTACGCCGTGGCAACGGTGCCACGTTGAAAGTCACTGAGCTCTTCAGTAAGGCCATTCTACTGCCAATGTTTGTCTATGGAGATTGCATGGCTGTGTGCTCGATTTTATACACCTGTCAACAACGGGTATGTATGTGTATATGTGTATGTGTATGTGTGTGTGTGTGTATATATATGTATATGTATATGTATGTACAGTTGAAGTCGGAAGTTTACATACACCTTAGCCAAATACATTTAAACTCAGTTTTTCACAATTCCTGACATTTAATCCCAGTAAAAATTCCCTGTCTTAGGTCAGTTAGGATCACCACTTTATTTTAATAATGTGAAATGTCAGAATAATAGTAGAGAGAAGGATTTATTTCAGCTTTTATTTATTTCATCACATTCCCAGTGGGTCAGAAGTTTACATACACTCAATTAGTATTTGGTAGCATTGCCTTTAAATTGTTTAACTTGGGTCAAACGTTTCGGGTATCCTTCCACAAGCTTCCCACAATAAGTTGGGTGAATTTTGGCCCATTCCTCCTGACAGAGCTGGTGTAACTGAGTCAGGATTGTAGGCCTCCTTGCTCGCATACGCTTTTTCAGTTCTGCACACACATTTTCTATAGGATTGAGGTCAGGGCTTTGTGATGGCCACTCCAATACCTTGACTTTGTTGTCCTTAAGCCATTTTGCCACAACTTTGGAAGCATGCTTGGGGTCATTGTCCATATGGAAGACCCATTTGCGACCAATCTTTAACTTCCTGACTGATGTCTTGAGATGTTGCTTCAATATATCCACATAATTTTCCTTCCTCATGATGCCATCTATTTTGTGAAGTGCACCAGTCCCTCCTGCAGCAAAGCACCCCCACAGTATGATGCTGCCACCTCCGTGCTTCACGGTTGGGATGGTGTTCTTCGGGTTGCAAGCAGACCCCTTTTTCCTCCAAACATAACAATGGTCATTATGGCCAAATAGTTATATTTTTGTTTCATCAGACCAGAGGACATTTCTCCAACAAGTACGATCTTTGTCCCCATGTGCAGTTGCAAACCGTAGTCTGGCTTTTCTATGGCGGTTTTGGAGCAGTGGCTTCTTCCTTGCTGAGCGGCCTTTCAGGTTATGTCGATATAGGACTCGTTTTACTGTGGATATAGATACTTTTGTACCTGTTTCCTCCAGCATCTTCACAAGGTCCTTTGCTGTTGTTCTGGGATTGATTTGCACTTTTCGCACCACAGTACGTTCATCTCTAGGAGACAGAACGCGTCTCCTTCCTGAGCGGTATGACGCTGCGTGGTCCCATGGTGTTTATACGTGCGTACTATTGTTTGTACAGATGAACGTGGTACCTTCAGGCGTTTGGAAATTGCTCCCAAGGATGAACCAGACTTGTGGAGGTCTACAATTTTTTTTCTGAGGTCTTGGCTGATTTCTTTTGATTTTCCCATGATGTCAAGCAAAGAGGCACTGAGTTTGAAAGTAGGCCTTGAAATACATCCACAGGTACACCTCCAATTAACTCAAATGATGTCAATTAGCCTATCAGGCTGTATTTATTTCACCCCTCTCAGGGCTCTGTGGTCAGGTTATAGCCCTCTAATCCAAACTAGAAGAGTTAGAAGCATAGAGGCCAGACCTCAGATAGTCATATAAGGTTTTATGTCGATCTACCTGAGGGACCATGATGGGTTGCTGATGGATGTTTTTAGTCCAACTCATCATAAAGGCGTTCTACAGGCTGTATTTTTGTTGTTGTTGACAAATGGATGGATTTTCTTCCCATAATTGATAAAACATAAAAGTTCAATTGTTCAGTGAATACGCCCTACCCACCACCATCTGTGTTGGACATACTGTTTATTTCTGTTACTCTGACTGACAAGACATTCTGTTTCAGAACTCGAGGCGAAGGAGGCGTGTGATTGGCTACGAGCGGCAGGATTCCCCCAATACGCTCAGCTCTTTGAAGGTAATAAACTAATCAGCCAATAACACACCAGAACAATGCAATGCTGGCACGCACACACACACCCACACATGTGCACACATGCACGCACCGCCGCACACACACACACACACACACACACACACTCACACACACACACACACACACACACACACACACACACACACACACACACACACACAATAAGTCATAACAGACCAACTATATAAAATAAACAGCAGTTTTATTTTGAAACGTAACGTCTGTTGTGAAATGAGCCACTGTTGATTTTAGCTTTGTCTAGAATGTCATTGTATGCTGTAGCGTTAAGATTTCCCTTCACTGGAACTAAGGGGCCTAGCCCGAACCATGAAACCAGCCCCAGGCCATTATTCCTCCACCAAACTTTACAGTTGGCACTATGCATTCGGGCAGGTAGCTTTCTCCTGGCATCCTCCAAACCCAGATTTGTCCGTCGGACTGCCAGATGGTGAGGTGGGATTCATCATTCCAGAGAACGCCTTTCCGCTGCTCCAGAGTCCAATGGCGGCGAGCTTTACACCACTCCAGCCGACACTTGGCATTGCGTATGGTGATCTTAGGCTTGTGTGCGGCTGCTCGGCCATGGAAATCAATTTCATGACGCTCCCGACGAACAGTTCTTGTGCTGACGTTGCTTCCAGAGGCATTTTGGAACTTGGTAGTGTGTTATGCAACCGAGGACAGACGATTTTTACACGTTACGCGCTTCAGCACTCGGTGGTCCTGTTCTGTGTGCTTGTGTGGCCTACCACTTCGTGGCTGAGCCGTTGTTGCTCCAAGACATTTCCACTTCACAATAACAGCACTTACCGTTGACTGGGGCAGCTCTAGCAGGGCAGAAATCTGACAAACTGACTTGTTGGAGAGGAAGCATCCTATGACGGTGCCAAGTTAAAGTCACTGAGCTCTTCAGAAAGGCCATTCTACTGCCAATGTTTTACTGTGGAGATTGCATGGCTGTGCTCGATTTTATACACCTGTCAGCAACAAGTTTTTAATGAGGAGTGAATCATCTGGCATAGTCTGGCTTCCTCTTACACTGCCCTGCCGTACCCAACCCAACCCTGTCCCCTGTCGTGTCCTTTCCATTCCTCTCCTACCCTCTCATGTCCTCTCCTCTCCTGTCATGTCCTCTCCTCTCATGTCCTCTCCTCTCCTCTCATGTCCTCTCTTACACTCTCATGTCCTATCCTCTCCTGTCATGTCCTCTCCTACCCTCTCATGTCCTATCCTCTCCTCTCATGTCCTCTCCTCTCATGTCCTCTCCTACACTCTCATGTCCTCTCCTACACTCTCATGTCCTCTCCTCTCATGTCCTCTCCTACACTCTCATGTCCTCTCCTCTCATGTCCTCTCCTACACTCAATCAATCAATCAAATATATTTACATCAGCAGATGTCACAAAGTGCTATACAGAAACCCAGCCTATAACCCCAAACGGCAAGCAATGCAGATGTAGAAGCATTGTGGCTAGGAAAAACTCCCTAGAAAGGCAAGAACCTAGAAAGAAACCTAGAGAGGAACCAGGCTCTGAGGGGTGGCCAGTCCTCTTCTGGCTGTGCCGGGTGGAGATTATAAGAGTACATGGCCATTTAAAGCCAGATTGTTCTTCAAGATGTTCAAAAGTTCATAGATGACCAGCAGGGTCAAATAATAATCACAGTGGTTGTAGAGGGTGCAACAGGTCAGTACCTCAGGAGTAAATGTTAGTTGGCTTTTCTTAGCCGAGCATTCAGAGGTCGAGACAGCAGGTGTGGTAGAGAGAGGGAGAGTCGAAAACAGCAGGTCCGGGACAAGGTAGCACGTCCTGTGAACAGGTCAGTGTTCCCTAGCCGCAGGCAAAACAGTTGAAACTGGAGCAGCAGCACGACCAGGTGGACTGGGGACAGCCAGGAGTCATCAGGCCAGATAGTCCTGAGGCATGATCCTAGAGAGAACTAGAGGGAACATACTTAAATTCACACAGGACACCAGATAGGACAGGAGAATTACACCAGATATAACAGACTGACCCTAGCCCCTGGCAAATAGACTATTGCAGCATAGATACTGGAGACTGAGACTAGGGTGGGTCGGGGGACACTGTGGCCCCGTCTGACGATACCCCCGGACAGGGCCAACCAGGCAGGATATAACCCCACCCACTTTGCCAAAGCACAGCCCCCACACCACTAGAGGGATATCAACAGACCACCAACTTACTACCCTGAGACAAGGCTGAGTATAGCCCACGAAGATCTCCTCCACTGCACGAGCCTGAGGGGGCGCAAAACCTGACAGGAAGATCACATCTGTGACTCAACCCACTCAAGTGACGCACCCCTCCTAGGGACGGCATGGAAGAGCACTAGTAAGCCAGTGAGTCAGCCCCCGTAATAGGGTCAGAGGCAGAGAATCCCAGTGGAGAGAGGGGAGCCGGCCAGGCAGAGACAGCAAGGGCAGTTCGTCGCTCCAGTGCCTTGCCGTTCACCTTCGCACCCCTGGGTCAGACTACACTCAATCATAGGAACTACTGAAGAGATGAGTCTTCAGTAAAGACTTAAAGGTCGAGACTGAGTCTGCATCTCTCACATGGATAGGCAGACCATTCCATAAAAATGGAGCTCTATAGGAGAAAGCCCTGCCTCCAGCTGTTTGCTTAGAAATTCTAGGAACAATAAGGAGGCCTGCGTCTTGTGACCGTAGAGTACGTGTAGGTATGTACGGCAGGACCAAATCGGAGAAATAGGGAGGAGCAAGCCCATGTAATGCTTTGTAGGTTAGCAGTAAAACCTTGAAATCAGCCCTAGCCTTAACAGGAAGCACTGGAGTAATATGATCAAATGTTTGGGTTATAGTCAGGATTCTAGCAGCCGTGTTTAGCACTAACTGAAGTTTATTTTGTGCTTTATCTGGGTAGCCAGAGAGTAGAGCATTGCTGTAGTCTAATCTAGAAGTGACAAAAGCATGGATAAGCTTTTCTGCATCATTTTGGACAAAAAGTTTCTGATTTTACGAAGATGGAAAAAAACTGTCCAAAAGAGAGATCAGGGTCCAGAGTAACGTCAAGGTCCTTCACAGTTTTATTTGAGACGACTGTACAACCATCAAGATTAATTGTCAGATCCAACAGCAGATATCTTTGTTTCTTGGGACCTAGAACTAGCATCTCTGTTTTGTCCGAGTTTAAAAGTAAAACATTTCCCGCCATCCACTTTCTTTTGTCTGAAACACAGGCTTCCAGGGTAGGCAATTTTGTGGCTTCACCATGTTTCATCGAAATGTACAGCTGTGTGTCGTCCGCATAGCAGTGAAAGTTTACATTGTGTTTCCGAATGACATCACCAAGAGGTAGTGAATACAGTAGTGAAAACAATAGTGGTCCTAAAATGGAACCTTGAGGAACGCCGAAACTTACAATTGATTTGTCAGAGGACAAACCATCCACAGAGACGAACTGATATCTTTCCGACAGATAAGATCTAAACCAGGCAAGAACTTGTCCGTGTAGACCAATTAGGGTTTCTAATCTCTCCAAAAGAATGTGGTGATCGATGGTGTCAAAAGCAGCACTAAGGTCTAAGAGCACGAGGACAGATGCAGAGCCTTGGTCTGATCCCATTAAAAGGTAATTTACCACCTTCACGAGTGCAGTCTCAGTGCTATGACAGGGTCTAAAACCAGACTGGGAGATTCGATATAGGCCGATAGTTTTTTACATTTTCCGGGTCAAGGTTTGGCTTTTTCAAGAGAGGCTTTATTACTGCCACTTTTAGTGAGTTTGTTACAGATCTGGTGGATAGGGAGCCATTTTCTATGTCCAACATAGGAGGGCCAAGCACAGGAAGTAGCTCTTTCAGTAGTTTAGTTGGAATAGGGTCCAGTATGCAGCTTGACGGTTTAGAGGCCATGACTATTTTCATGAATGTGTCAAGAGATATAGGATTAAAAAAACTTGAGTGTCTCCATTGATCCTAGGTCCTGGCAGTTATGTGCTGACTCAGGACAACTGAGCTTTGGAGAAAAACGCAGATTCAAAGAGTCCGTAATTTGCTTTCTAATGATCATGATCTTTTCATTGAAGAAGTTCATGAATTTATAACTGCTGAAGTGAAAGCTATCCGCTCTTGTTAAATGCTGCATTTTAGTTAGCTTTGCGACAATATCAAAAATACATTTTGGATTGTTCTTATTCTCCTCAATTAGGTTGGAAAAATAGGATGATCGAGCAGCAGTGAGGGCTCTTCGATATTGCACGGTACTGTCTTTCCAAGCTAGTCGGAAGACTTCCAGTTTGGTGGAGCGCCATTTCCGTTCCAATTTTCTGGAAGCTTGCTTCAGGGCTCGGGTATTTTCTGAATACCAGGGAGCAAATTTATTGTGATCAATGTTTTTTGTTTTTAGGGGTGTGACTGCATCTAGGGTATTACGCAAGGTTAAATTATGATCCTCAGTTAGGTGGTTAACCGATTTTTGTACTCTGACGTCCTTGGGTGGGTGGAGGGAGTCTGGAAGGGCATCTAGGAATCTTTGGGTTGTCTGAGAATTTATAGAACAGCTTTTGATGATCCTTGGTTGGGGTCTGAGCAGATTATTTGTTGCGATTGCAAACGTAATAAAATGGTGGTCCGATAGTCCAGGATTATGTGGAAAAACATTTAGTTCCACAATATTTATTCCACGGGACAAAACTAGGTCCAGGGTGTGACTGTGGCAATGAGTAGGTCCGGAGACATGTTGGACAAAACCCACTGAGTTGATGATGGCTCCGAAAGCCTTTTGGAGTGAGTCTGTGGACTTTTCCATGTGAATATTAAAGTTACCAAAAATGTGAATATTATTTGCCATGACTACAAGGTCCGATAGGAATTCAGGGAACTCCGTGAGGAACGTTGTATATAAGCTCAAAAGACGAAAACTCAACACCTCCGCCTTTGCGGGATGCGCGGGGGATATGGTCACTAGTGTAACCAGGAGGAGAGGCCTCATTTAACACAGTAAATTAATCAGGCTTGAGCCATGTTTCAGTCAGGCCAATCACATCAAGATTATGATCAGTAATTAGTTCATTGACATTGACTGCCTTGGAAGTGAGGGATCTAACATTAAGTAACCCTATTTTGAGATATCACAATCTCTTTCAATAATGACAGGAATGGAGGAGGTCTTTATTCCAGTGAGATTGCTAAAGTGAACACCGCCATGTTTAGTTTTGCTCAACCTAGATCGAGGCACAGACATGGTCTCAATGGGGATAGCTGAGCTGACTACACTGACTGTGCTAGTGGCAGACTCCACTAAGCTGGCAGGCTGGCTAACACTCTCATGTCCTCTTCTCTCATGTCCTATCCTCTCCTCTCATGTCCTCTTCTACACTCTCATGTCCTCTCCTCTCATGTCCTCTCCTACACTCTCATGTCCTCTCCTATCATGACCTCTCCTACACTCTTATGTCCTCTCCTCTCATGTCCTATCCTCTCCTCTCATGTCCTATCCTCTCCTCTCATGTCCTATCCTCTCCTCTCATGTCCTATCCTCTCCTCTCATGTCCTCTCCCCTCCTCTCCTCTCATGTCCTCTCCTCTTATGTCCTCTCCTCTCCTCTCATGTCCTCTTCCCTCCTCTCATGTCCTCTCCTCTCATGTCCTTTCCTCTGGCAGTTTCATTTACACAGCTGTCCTCAGGAGACTTAGAAGCTATAGCTCCTTTCAACTGACTCAGGGAGAGAGGGAGGGAGGAGAGAGAAAAATGACAGAACGACAGGGGGGACTGCAGAAAGAGAGAAAGAGAAAGACTTGGTCTGGATAGTTCCTGGCTAGAGTTACTACCCAAACATGTCCAGCACACAAAAAGAAAAGAGGTCATGGGGAAAAGTTTTATCATCATGGTTTAGAAGCAGCCAGCTCGCCTCACCCCGACTACCCTCTCCTCCTCACCCCGACTACCCTCTCCTCCTCACCCCGACTACCCTCTCCTCCTCACCCCGACTACCCTCTCCTCCTCATCCCGACTACCCTTTCCTCCTCACCCCAACTACCCTCTCCTCCTCACCCCGACTACCCTCTCCTCCTCACCCCGACTACCCTCTCCTCCTCACCCCGACTACCCTCTCCTCCTCACCCCGACTACCCTCTCCTCCTCATCCCGACTACCCTTTCCTCCTCACCCCGACTACCCTCTCCTCCTCACCCCGACTACCCTCTCCTCCTCACCCCGACTACCCTCTCCTCCTTACCCCGACTACCCTTCTTCTCCCCAGCACCCTCGGTGTTCCAGGTCTTTTGAAGTGAGAGGGTGTCATGAATCTCTTGGTGATAGGAATTGTAGCCTGTTGTTAAGGAGACACACTGACACCAGCCCTCTGTGTGTGTGTGTGTTTGTATGTGCGTGCGTGTGCGTGCATTTGCGATTGTATCAGTGTGTATGGAAAGCTGCAGCTACAGTCTCTCCACTGCTATCCACATTCTGTCTGCCTGTATTCAGCTCCATACAGCCTGCTCAGTAAAGGAAGCAATGTTTTCCAAGACTGTAGTGTTTCAATTCAGGTGAAGCTGTTGTATTTAGGTAGACACTGATGAGTAGACGTGAATATTGAGTATAAATTAACTGCATTTTGAAACCATTTCACAATTCCTGCCGGCTGCGGGTCCCCGACCCAGATCTGTCTGAGTGTATTTTGACATCTGTGTTTCTCCTTATGTGACAGACCATGCTGCGTTGCTTTTCATAAAACAGTTAATGACACTACATCAATGCAGTAGGATGTAATATGGAGGGTCCGGAGTGAAAAGGGCCCTGGTCAAAAGTAGTGCACTATGTAGGCAATAAGGTGCCAATTGGGACGCAGACTGTGTGTTACATAACAGGAGGCCAATACCCAGAGACAGACGTAATGCTGCTGCTGCTACTGCTCAACGTCTCAGCGCCATTATTTGGGCAAACCCTCTCTCTCTTCATTACCATCTCTCTCTCTCTCTCTCTCTCTCTCTCTCTCTCTCTCTCTCTCTCTCTCTCTCTCTCTCTCTCTCTCTCTCTCTCTCTCTCTCTCTCTCTCTCTCTCTCTCTCTCCTTCCCTCCCTCCCTCCCGCTCCTGGATAGCTCTCTGGAAACAATGTGCTTTCCTTCTTCAAAGTGAAGCTGGTTCTGATCTGCCACGTGTGTCCAGCCTGCCTGCTGCCCTATTAAGGAGCTAGATAACTACTGAGAGGAGAAATGGACTGAACTATTTAAAGTTGTATCTTTAATCTAAGAGCAGCATTTAATCTGTTAATCTGTTTCCTCCTCCTCAGACTCTCAGTTCCCCATTGACATCTCGCCTGTGAAGAAAGACCATGACTTTCTGGACAAAGACCTGGTGGAACCTCTCTGCAGGTGAGTGGATTAAACCTGGTTTGATTTTCCATACTGCTTCCATACCAATTACAGTGTAATTTAGTTGAGGTTGACTGTGTGAGTTTGTATGTCAGTCAGTAAGGTAACACCAGAGAGAGCTGAGTGTTTCAGCCTCAGGGAAGTGAAATGGATCTACACCGCTTAACCTGACAGAGCGATAATCACTGTGAACAACAAGCACCTCACGCATCTAGGAGTCCTTTACTAGACTGACGTCACAGAAACCTCAGACTTAACGTTACGCAGCCACTAGAAGAAAACAACAAATATCAGATTATCCAACTGGCAGACCAGCGGGGTATACTACAAAGTAAGATCAATGCTTTAGCCAGCTAATTTAAATATTGTGAAATAACTTTTTATTTTATGGAAAGATAAGCTTGAAATGGGCATGGTGTAATTCACTCAACAACCAAAAACACATACAGTGCATTCGGAAAGTATTCAGACCCCTTGACTTTTTCCACATTTTGCTACGTTACAGCCTTATTCTAAAATTGATCAAATTAATTGTTTTCGTCATCAATCTACACACAATACCCCATACTGACAAAGCGAAAACAGGTTTTCTGAAATTTTTGCAAATGTATTACCTTATTTACATAAGTATTCAGAACCTTTGCTATGTGACTCGAAATTGAGCTCAGGTGCATCCTGTTTCCATTGACCATCCTTGAGATGTTTCTACAACTTGATTAGGGTCCACCTGTGGTAAATTCATTTGATTGGACATGATTTAGAAAGGCACACACCTGTCTATATAAGGTCCCACAGTTGATAGGCTTGTCAGAGCAAAAACCAAGCCATGAGGTCGAAGGAATTGTAAGTAGAGATCAGAGACAGGATTGTGTCGAGGCACAGATCTGGGGAAGGGTAACAAAAACATTCTGCATCATTGAAGGTCCCCAAGAACACAGTGGCCTCCATCATTCTTAAATGTAAGAAGTTTGGAACAACCAAGACTCTTCCTAGAGCTGGCCGCCCAGCCAAACTGAGCAATCGGGGGAGAAGGGCCTTGGTCAGGGAGGTGACCAAGAACCCAATGGTCACTCTGACAGAGCTCCAGAGTTCCTCTGTGGAGATGGGAGAACCTTCCAGAAGGACAACCATCTTTACAGCACTCCACCAAATCAGGCCTTTAAGGTAGAGTGGCCAGACTGAAGCACATGACAGCCGTTTGGAGTTTGCCAAAAGGCACCTAAAGGACTCTCAGACCATGAGAAACAAGATTCTCTGGTCTGATCAATCAATCAATTTTATTTTATATAGCCCTTCTTACATCAGCTAATATCTCGAAGTGCTGTACAGAAACCCAGCCTAAAACCCCAAACAGCTAGTAATGCAGGTGTAGAAGCACGGTGGCTAGGAAAAACTCCCTAGAAAGGCAAAACCTAGGAAGAAACCTAGAGAGGAACCAGGCTATGAGGGGTGGCCAGTCCTCTTCTGGCTGTGCCGGGTGGAGATTATAACAGAACCATGCCAAGATGTTCAAAAATGTTCATAAGTGACAAGCATGGTCAAATAATAATCAGGAATAAATCTCAGTTGGCTTTTCATAGCCGATCATTAGAGTTTAAAACAGCAGGTCTGGGACAGGTAGGGGTTCCATAACCGCAGGCAGAACAGTTTAAACTGGAATAGCAGCAAGGCCAGGCGGACTGGGGATAGCAAGGAGTCACCACGGCCGGTAGTCCCGACGTATGGTCCTAGGGCTCAGGTCTCTCAGTTGGCTTTTCATAGCCGATCATTTAGAGTTGAAAACAGCAGGTCTGGGACAGGTAGGGGTTTCGTAGCCGCAGGCAGAACAGTTGAAACTGGAATAGCAGCAAGGCCAGGCGGACTGGGGGCAGCAGGGTGTCATCATGCCCGGTAGTCCTGACGTATGGTCCTAGGGCTCAGGTTCTCAGAGAGAAAGAGAGAACGAGAGAATTAGAGAGAGCATACTTAAATTCACACAGGACACTGGATAAGACAGGAGAAGTACTCCAGGTATAACCAACTAACCCCAGCCCCCCGACACATAAACTACTGCAGCATAAATACTGGAGGCTGAGACAGGAGCGGTCCGGAGACACTGTGGCCCCATCCGAAGAAACCCCCGGACAGGGCCAAACAGGAAGGATATAACCCCACCCACTCCGCCAAAGCACAGCCCCCGCACCACTAGAGGGATATCCCCAACCACCAACTTACAATCCTGAGACAAGGCCGAGTATAGCCCACAGAGGTCTCCACCACAGCACAAACCAAGGGGGGGGGGGGGCGCCAACCCAGACAGGAAGATCACGTCAGTAACTCAACCCACTCAAGTGACGCACCCCTCCCAGGGACGGCATGAAAGAGCACCAGCAGGCCAGTGACTCAGCCCCTGCAACAGGGTTAGAGGCAGAGAACCCCAGTGGAGAGGGGAACCGGCCTGGCAGAGACAGCAAGGGCTGTTCGTTGCTCCAGCCTTTCCGTTCACCTTCACACTCCTGGGCCAGACTACACTCAATCATATGACCTACTGAAGAGATAAGTCTTCAGTAAAGACTTAAAGGTTGAGACCGAGTCTGCGTCTCTCACATGGGTAGGCAGACTGTTCCATAAAAATGGAGATCTATAGGAGAAAGCCCTGCCTCCCGCTGTTTGCTTAGAAATTCTAGGGACAATTAGGAGGCCTGCGTCTTGTGACCGTAGCGTACGTATTGGTATGTACGGCAGGACCAACTCGGAAAGATAGGTAGGAGCAAGCCCATGTAACGCTTTATAGGTTAACAGTAAAACCTTGAAATCAGCCCTTGCCTTAACAGGAAGCCAGTGTAGGGAAGCTAGCACTGGAGTAATATGATCAAATTTCTTGGTTCTAGTCAGGATTCTAGCAGCCGTATTTAGCACTAACTGAAGTTTATTTAGTGCTTTATCCGGGTAGCCGGAAAATAGAGCATTGCAGTAGTCTAATCTAGAAGTAACAAATGCATGGATTAATTTTTCTGCATCATTTTTGGACAGAAAATTTCTGATTTTTGCAATGTTACGTAGATGGAAAAAAGCTGTCCTTGAAACAGTCTTGATATGTTCGTCAAAAGAGAGATCAGGGTCAAGAGTAACGCCTAGGTCCTTCACAGTTTTATTTGAGACGACTTTACAACCATCAAGATGAATTGTCAGATTTAACAGAAGATCTCTTTGTTTCTTGGGACCTAGAACAAGCATCTCTGTTTTGTCCGAGTTTAAAAGTAAAAAGTTTTCAGCCATCCACTTCCTTATGTCTGAAACACAGGCTTCTAGCGAGGGCAATTTTGGGGCTTCACCATGCTTCATTGAAATGTACAGCTGTGTGTCATCCGCATAGCAGTGAAAGTTAACATTATGTTTTCGAATAACATCCCCAAGAGGTAAAATATATAGTGAAAACAATAGTGGTCCTAAAACGGAACCTTGAGGAACACCGAAATGTACAGTTGATTTGTCGGAGGACAGACCATTCACAGAGACAAACTGATATCTTTCCGACAGGTAGGATCTAAACCAGGCCAGAACTTGTCCGTGTAGACCAATTTGGGTTTCCAGTCTCTCCAAAAGAATGTGGTGATCGATGGTGTCAAAGGCAGCACTAAGGTCTAGTAGCACGAGGACAGATGCAGAGCCTCGGTCTGACGCCATTAAAAGGTCATTTACCACCTTCACAAGTGCAGTCTCAGTGCTATGATGGGGTCTAAAACCAGACTGAAGCATTTCGTATACATTGTTTGTCTTCAGAAAGGCAGTGAGTTGCTGCGCAACAGCTTTTTCTAAAATTTTTGAGAGGAATGGAAGATTCGATATTGGCCGATAGTTTTTTATATTTTCCGGGTCAAGGTTTGGCTTTTTCAAGAGAGGCTTTATCACTGCCACTTTTAGTGAGTTTGGTACACATCCGGTGGATAGAGAGCTGTTTATTATGTCTGATGAAACCAAGATTGAATTCTTTGGCCTGAATGCCAAGCGTCACATCTGGAGGAAACCTGGCACCATCCCTACGGTGAAGCATGGTGGTGGCAACATCATGCTGTGTGGATGTTTTTCAGCAGCAGGGACTGGGAGACTAGTCAGGATCGAGGTAAAGATGAACGGAGATCCTTGATGAAATACTGCTCCATAGCGCTCAGGACGTCATACTGGGGCGAAGGTTCACCTTCCGACAGGACAATGACACAAGGCACACAGCCAAGACAACGCAGGAGTGGCTTCGGGATAAGTCTCTGAATGTCCTTGAGTGGCCCAGCCAGAGTCCGGACTTGAACCCGATCAAATATCTCTAGAGAGACCTGAAAATAGCTGTGCAGCGACGCTCCCCATCCAATCTGACAGAGCTTGAGATGATCTGCAGAGAAGAATGGGAGAAACTCCCCAAATACAGGTGTGCCAAGCTTGTATAGCGTCATACCCAAGAAGACTCCAGACTGTAATCGCTGCCAAAGGTGCTTCAACAAAGTACTGAGTAAAGGGTCTGAATACTTACGTAAATGTGATATTTCCGTTTTTATTTTTTATTTTTTATTTGCAACAATTTCTAAAAACCTGTTTTTGCTTTGTCATTATGGGGTATTGTCTGTAGATTGATGAGGGAAAAAACGAGTTAATCAATTTTAGAATAAGGCTGCAACGTAACAATATGTGGAAAAAGTCAAGGGGTCTGAATACTTTCCGAATGCACTGTATATAAGTTTGACTTTCTTAATTAACCAAAAAATCAATAGTTAGTTATGGTTGTTTATCTGGCTAACTCACTGATCTTGCTTTGTAGTATACCCCTCTGGGCCTGTTTTTCAAACCTGCTTCTGTCTGGCAAGACTAGTAGTCAAGTTCAACCTCACTATTGTTTCCCCTCTGCTATGCCAAGACATTAACTGTCTCTAATTGGGTTAAAAACAGCCCTTTAGTTCCCCATGTTGCCTTATGTTGCTATGGTAACTTTCCCCAGAGACTGTCAGCAGAGAGAAGGGCTTCGTCCCAAATGACACCCTATTCCTTATATAGTGCACTACTTTTGACCAGGGCCCATAGGAATCTTGTCGAAATAGTGCACTATATAGGGTGCTATTTGGGATGAAGCCAAGGTAGGAGGAGGGAAAGGGCTGCCTTCACAGATTAAAACACAGTGACTCTAAACAACCCTTAAGCAACTCCTCTACATTCCAAACTAGCCCTGGAGACAAAGCCTCCCAGCGCTCACCTCCCTGTGACTCTGTCTCCCTGTGAGTGTCACCCCCCTACACCATCCCTGACTTCTCAGCTTCTTTATGGTCACCTGGAGCCAGGCGAGGCTGGTAAACATACTGTCTGCCTGTCACTGTGTGTGGTGAGCAGAGTAACACTTCCTCCCTCCACACTCACCATGGGGCTGAGAGGAACAGATAGATATATCACGCTCTCCACTGCTGTTTTCTCTTTGATTCCTGGTTATTCAGGCTCTATTATGCTCTATAGTCAAAGCTTTTAGGAGGAGTTAGGGGCCCTCAACACTCTATAGGCTCTACAGGCTCCAACAGCTAATGTAAGGACCATGGGAACTAACCTAGGGCTAGAGCTCTATGGACCCTGGCCAAAAGTTGTCTACTATGTAGGGAATAGGGTACCATTTGGGACACAGACCTCCAGCTCTACTGTATCCTGTTGGCTCCAGAGCAGAATCCACATAAACCCTGCATGGGACAATATCTGGAGCGGCAAAACATTAAGACTGTCACACCGCAAATCTTCCGTCGAGCGCCATTTTGCTGGCGTGGGATTGGTTAGGAATGTGTCGTCATGTTTTCCTCTCGTGTAGTTGGTGTTGTTATTGTTGTTGTTGTTGTTGTTTTAGACAGGGCAGCTTGTTGGCCTAAGTGTCTCTGCCTTATTTACCTCTGCAATAGGCCAGCCTCCCCTACTCTCAGCCAGGCTAGCTGTCCCACAGGCCCCTCCTCTCCTACTCTCTGCCATGCTAGCTGTGCCAAAGGCCCCTACTCTCTGCCATGCTAGCTGTGCCAAAGGCCCCTACTCTCTGCCAGGCTAGCTGTCCCACAGACCCCTACTCTCCTACACTGTCAGACTAGCTGTCCCACAGGCCCCTACTCCCCTACTCTCTGCCATGCTAGCTGTCCCACAGACCCCTACTCTCCTACTCTCTGCCATGCTAGCTGTCCCACAGACCCCTACTCTCCTACTCTCAGCCAGGCTAGCTGTCCCACAGGCCCCTACTCTCCTACTCTCTGCCAGGCTAGCTGTCCCACAGACCCCTACTCTCCTACTCTCTGACTGGGTCCCAAATGGCACCCTATTCCCTATATTGTGCAATACTTTTGACCGTAGTGCACTATATAGGGAATAGGATGACATTTGGGACGTAACCACACTGTTTATAGGGTATATTGTAAATTCCCATTGTTACTCTAGCAACTTGTGGGTGGGATTTAATTGAAACCAAATCTAACAGTTATGGAGCTGTTTAGAGCTGGTTAGCCCAGAAAATACCAACAGGGACTTAATTTCCTGTGTGTTTGTGAACCCTGCTGGATAGAAGGAGAGAGTGACTAAGCGGGAGCAGGAACAGGAAGTCTGTGTGCAGCTGGAGAAGCAGCAGAGACTAGTCCATTAGCTGTTGATGGAGAATCTCTGTGAACCACAGGCGAATAGACTAATGACTACCACAGCAGGCTACCATCAGCCCCTCAGCGCGTGAGCAGTCTTCACCAATTAGATCCCTGTCAGGGAGAGAGAGGCCAGAAGCAGACAGACAGGCAGGGAGATGGCCAGAGCATCTGTCCATTAAGCTATTAGCCACAGTTGGCAGGCATGATTAGGTTTGGGCTGCCCTGGCTGGGTAGTCGTCAGCCCCGAAGTCATTTAACTCCTGGACTGGAGAACTAACTGTGTCTATTCCTGGTGACTTCTCTTGAAGAGAAGGATGAACTCTGAGAATGTGATTGTTTACATCCATCTGGCTTGTTTTTCTTCCAGACGACTCAACACCTTGAACAAGTGTGCCTCTATGAAACTAGACGTCAACCTTCCTAAGAAAAAGGTAAGTAGAGGTTTTAATTATTATTATATTATTATATATTATGACCGTTATGATCTTGTTCAGTTGCACAATGATATTGTATAACAGCTTTAGTCAATGCAAGGATATTATGTATACCTTTCTAGGGTATTATGGTAATAATTACTGAGGATATCAGCTAAGTAGTAGTCCTGTAACAACACAAAACGACTCCTCCTCTTACCCCTCTATTCTTCCATCCCTCTATCCTTCCATCCCTCTAACTCAGATACTGTGATATGTGAAATGTGTCCATTGTTGTATTCCTTAAAGGGTGTCCTACTTTTGACCAGTGCCCTGGTCAAACGTAGTGCACTATAAGGAATAGGGTGCCATTTGGGACGCACCCAACACCTCTGTTGTTTCATCTTCCTTCAGTGTGGAGGACGTTTCCTATTGGTTTATTTATGGCTGTAGAACCTGATTAGTGATGTTAAATCATCATGATTATGTGATCGATAAAGAACTGTAATGTGATTATAACTGAACAGACACATCCTCTGGCTCCATCGTTTACTGTTAGGAAAAAACACAGATAACATTTGTCTCTCCTTCTTGGAACAGATACAGACAGGCTGTGATGCCACACCCTCACAGATCTCACAATCACAATATCTAGATACAGCTGTCCCATCAGCTTATAACTAGAACCAATCATTCGGATTATGTCTTGTTACCATGTGTTGATAAAAGTGTACTGACAGTGCTATTTGTATTCTCCCTTCCTGTGTGTCCAGAGTGAAGACTCGGATGATTGTGTTTATGTAACTGTTAACTGGTTTAGATTTCTACCTGACTAGGTGATCATGGGTTGATAATTGATTTTGTGTTGTCTTCCTGTGTATTCAGAGTGAAGACTCTGATGAGGAGGACCTATTTGCCATCAGTGACAGATGGACGTTTGAGTGGACGAGCCGCCGCTGGTCCAGACTAAAGGGGGAGGGGCAGAGTCCCAGAGAGGGGGAGGGGCGGGGCCTGCGGAACACCACCAGTAGCGAGAGTGTTCTAACTGACCTCAGTGAACCAGAGGTCTCATCTCTCCACAGTGAGAGCAGTGGGGGGAGTGGCCACCAGGCCGTGAGCACAGAGGACTCAGACTGTTCTAAACGGAACTACTCCGACTCTGCAGCCATGCCTGAACCTGACTCCACCTCCCTTACCCTGTCACATCTCCCTAAACACCTCCCCTACTATGGCTCGCTGCCCGCCAAAAACAGCCGCGCCGGACGGACCCGAGCCAAGGACTTCCTGTGCCGCATGGAGACACTACGTTCCCGGGGTACGCTGGATAGAGGGCGGAGCAAGATGCTGGTGATCAGCGCTCCGGTACTGCAGACGGAGCCGCAGGCCCTGAAGACGCTGCGCTGTGTGGAGATCACCAATGGGGATGGGTCGGGGGCGGTGGAGGTATACACTGGGGGACCAACCCTAGGGCTAACCCCCCAGTGCCCCTCCAGCAGCGAGGGCAGCCACTCCAGCGGCAGCACCATCTCCTCCCCCAGTCTGAAGGAGAGGAAGCCCCACTCCCAGCGGACGGACCGGTCCGACGCCAAGCGCAGTGGCATGTATCTGGAGGACTTGGCCGTGTTTTCCACCCTGCAGCAGAACAGTGGCGTGGCCCAGGGGAAGAGGGGCGTAGCCGAACACAACCGGCATAACGAGTTCCACTCCTACGAGGACCTGGTGGTCCACATCCCCAAAGACCACAAGCCTGGCACCTTCCCCAAGGCCCTGTCCATAGAGAGCCTCTCTCCCACCCTGGGGGCCTCTGTCCCCTGGCACACTGGCAGCCTCAACCCCCTGGAGCCCCAGTCCAACCCCAACTCCCAACCTAACTCTAACCCCAGGGAGTTCCACCACTGCCCGGCCACCCAGTGCTGCCCACGGGGCAGTAGGATCAGTGTGTACGACAACGTCCCTGGGTCTCACCTCTATGCCTCTACTGGAGACCTGCTGGACCTGGAGAAGGAAGACCTGTTCCCCCACCTGGATGACATCCTGCAGCATGTCAACGGCCTGCAGCAGATAGTGGACCACTGGTCCAAGAACATGCTGCCCTCTGCAGGACTGGACGGACAGGGACTCCAGCCTGCAGGTTTGCAGTCCTCCAGCCAGATCACGCTGGACATTGAGGGGACGTCTGTTCTGGAGGGACAGAGCACAGCCAGTGACGGGGACAGAGACGGCATGTCCCTCAATGAGACTCACTGTACTGGATACAGAGAGAGGAGGGACTCAGGGGTGGGAGCATCACTAACCAGACCCAACCGGTAAGAATCATAGTCCTCAAATTATTATTAACATCTCAGTGTTTAGTTCCTTGTAGAAATCATTATCCTGTCATTATTTCCATACTGATAGTGCTAAATACGTACTCAAAACGTCCATATTTTAGAGGTGAAGTCTAGTGAATGATTTGTGGCCAGTTTCAGTAGTTTGATACATTTACAAATCTTCAAGTTGACATCATTGTCCAAGGCTGCATCCTAAATGGCACTCTATTCCCTACATAGTGCACCTTTTCCCTGCATACTTTCCTATGGGGATCTGGTCAAAAGTAGTGCACTATATAGGGAATAGGGTGCTCTTTGGAACGTATATTAACTGTTCTCCTCTCTCTCTCTCTCTCTGGCATTAGTCTGCGATGGCCCAGCTTCCAGATGTCCAACCGGCTCAGCCACGCAGTAGCCTCGCTCCAGATCACCAACCAATCAGCAGGCCAGCTCAGCCTGCTGCAGAAGTTCTCTCTCCTCCGCCTCACGGCCATCATGGAGAAATACTCCATGTCCAACAAACACGGATGGACCTGGTGAGTACAATCAATCAATCAACCAATCAATCAACCTTGTCAAGGCTGAACCCTATTCCTGTGTGTGTGAGTAGACATGGGACTAATTCTGTGTTGTCTCTCTCTGTCAGGTCGGTTCCAAAGTTCATGAAGAGGATGAAGGTTCCAGACTACAAGGACAAGAATGTGTTTGGTGTTCCTCTGATTGTTCATGTCCAGCGCTCTGGTCAGCCCCTCCCCCTCAGCCTGCAGCAGGCCCTCCGATACCTCAGGAGCCAGTGTCTAGACCAGGTCAGTCTCTCTCTGTTATACTGTGTTACAGTAGACTGTCAGTCTCTCTCTCTGTAGAACCAGTCAGTCGGTCAGTATCTAGACCAGGTCTGTCTGTCTGTCTGAACGTTCTGCTCTACTCCGTCTATAGGTGGGTCTGTTCCGTAAGTCTGGTGTGAAGTCTCGTATCCAGGCGCTGAGGCAGATGAATGAGGCATCTCCTGATGATGTCAGCTACGAGGACCAGTCAGCGTACGACATAGCAGACATGGTCAAACAGTTCTTCAGAGACCTGCCTGAACCTCTACTGACCAGCAAGCTGGGAGAGACCTTCCTACACATCTACCAGTGTAAGGACTGATACACACAGGCACATGCACACACACACACACACACACACATGCGCGCACACACACACACACACACACACACACACACACACACACACACACACACACACACACACACACACACACACACACACACACACACACACACACACACAGAGACAGACAGACAAATCATACTAAGGTCTCTCTCCATTGCCCATGGTTGGATAGTTCAACCACTATCTCTGTCTCACTCTCGTTCCCTCTCTCCTCTCCTCTCTTCTCCTCCTTCTATTCCTCCCTCCCTATATCCCTTCCTCCCTCTCCTCCCTCCAGATGTTCCTAAGGACCAGCGGTTGCAGGCTGTGCAGGCGGCCATTATGCTGATGTCAGACGAGAACAGGGAGGTGCTCCAGATGTTGCTCTGCTTCCTGTCTGATGTCACTTCCTCTGTGGAGGAGAACCAGATGACTCCCATGAACATTGCTGTGTGTCTGGCCCCGTCCCTGTTCCACCTCAACATCCTGAAGAATGACAACCTCTCACCCAGGTACACTACACTACACCACACACACACACACACACACACACACACACACACACAGGTACATCACCTGAGCAGCTCTAAAGTAGGACCAAATGAGGCACCCTGGACTGTTCCTTCAGCAGTGTATATAATGGGCTGATACAACTATAACCCACTGGGTCTTGAATTTGGGTCACCTTGCTGTGCTCTATAATACATAATGATCCTATATACAATATGCCCTCCTATTAGACTCCCCAGTGATGATGTCCTCCTAACTAGGTCTCTTTGAAGACTGATGTTAACCAGGTGGGAGTCTGGCTCAGGCATCAGGGGTTCAGCTACAGTGGACTAACTAACTACAGTAGACTGCCTATCTGGTTCTGGGCTGTTTTTATTAAGAAGGTTCTGGAGTTCCAGGGTACTCTTTAAAACACTGTGTTTTATGACATCACGCTGTGTACAAACAGTAACCTCTCATTTAACTAACTGGTGGAACAGGATCAAAGGGATAGCATGTAGAGAGAGATGTTGAGATGACAAGGAGGAGGGAGAGGAGAGAGATGTTGAGATGACAGGGAAGAGGGAGAGGAGAGAGATGTTGATGACAGGGAAGAGGGAGAGGAGAGAGATGTTGAGATGACAGGGAGGAGAGAGAGGGATTGTAGGGAGGCCAGAGAGGGTTGGGAAGGCAGGGAAGGAGGGAGGACAGGAGAGAGCGAGGGTTAGGAGCTGTGACGAGTGGGTGTCTCGGCTGCATGGGGGACTCTGTTTATCTAGTGGGTTGGGAGGGAGGTTAACTAGCTGTATTCAGTGGGAGAGAGGGAAGAGGTTAATGTGTTCATTTGGCACCTCGGCTGATGGACTCTGGCTGCTGTGTTCATAATTGTCTCGCTACCCATGATCCTCTGCTGTGTTAATAACTGTTACCCATGATCCTCAGGGCCATGCAGAGGAAGTACGCGACAGGCCGGCCCGACCAGAAGGACCTGAATGAGAACCTTGCCGCGACGCAGGGACTCGCCCACATGATCATAGAGTGCAACCGACTGTTTGAGGTAATAGACCTGAATAGAATACTTCATTACTAATCAACAATGCTACTAAGATGCCTTAGATACATTGGATCTCATTATAAAACATTATAAAGGCTCATACCTGTCGACAGGTAAGATATAAAGCATTATACCTTCAGCCTTTTAAGTGTTATCGAACCATTAAAAAAAAAAGTTTGTCATTTAGCAGACGCTCTTATCCATAGCGACCTGATCTCTGATTGATCTTTCTTCTCCGAACAATCAGATTCCTCACGAGATGGTGGCTCAGTCCAGGAAGTCATACGTGGAGGCAGACCTTCACGCTCCCACCTTAAAGGAGCTCTGTAGACAGCAGGAGGAGGATGATGTGTCCTACCAGACAGAGACTAGTCTCAGCCAGACACACACAGAGACCAGACCACAGAACCTGTACCAGAGCTACATAGAGAGCAGGCTCCAGGAGCTCCTGAAGGAGGCCAGAGAGAAGGCTAAGTGCTGGGTGTCCTGCACCAGTTCAGACAACACTGAGCTCTACTGTAAGAAGGTGGGTGATGGGAACCCTTTGCGGCGGTGGCGTGTGGTGGTGGAGGTGGAGGCCCCTCCCTCGGTGGTGTTGAACCGCGTGCTGCGAGATCGCCACCTGTGGGACGTGGACCTGCTGCAGTGGAAGGTAGCTGAGACTCTGGACAGACACACTGAGGTGTTCCACTATGTCCTCAACCGCATGCCCCCACACCCCAGCAGAGACTTCCTGGTCCTACGGTGAGTGTGTGTTTGCATGTGTGTGTTTGTATTTAGAAATTTGACATTTACATTTCAACTCAGAGGAAACCTGAATCCCCAAGATCATGTTAAATGCTATGTATGTTGTTTCTGTAGAGCTCACATCAACCTAAAGCCCTGTCTGTTCTATATGTACTGAATGAAGCTGACTCTGTCTGTCTGTCTGTCTGTCTGTCTGTCTCTGTCTCTTTCTGTCAGGTCGTGGAGGACTGACCTTCCCAAGGGGACGTGTGCATTGGTGTGTGTGTCTGTAGAACATGAGGACTGTCCCCGGGTCGGTGGGGTGAGGGCCGTGGTTCTAGAGTCTAACTACCTTCTAGAACCCTGCGGCTCTGGGAAGTCCAGACTCACTCACATCTGCAGGGTAGACCTCAAGTGAGTCCACACATAACATACCTTAGCATATACTGTATAAATAGAAAGTTAATTTCGAAGATTGTGTAGATTTGTGTGTGAATCTGACTGTTGTTATTGTTGTAGTTGTTGTTATTGTTATTGTTGTAGTTGTTGTTGTTATGTTTGAACCTGACCATATGTTGTTGTTGTTGTTGTTGTTCCAGGGGGCGGAGTCCAGAGTGGTACAACAAGGCCTTTGGTCACCTCTGTGCTGCTGAAGCTGCTCGCATTCGCAACTCCTTCCAACCAATCAGCACAGAGGGGCCAGAGACCAAGATCTGACACTAGAGTCTTCCATAGACCCACCCCATACCTGGAGGGAATTAGACCCAACCTGGCCTGGCCTAGAGCTAGTTTAACCGAGTTGGATTTGTAACCTCCACCTGCGCCATCAAACTGCTAACTTTTTGGTAGCGTAGTTGGCTAAGACGTTGTCAAGATGCTGGTCACCTGTGTTTGCTAGACAGAGGACGTGAGCTCAAGGACCAGTAAGGATTTGTGAGTGAGGAAGCTATACCGAGGAAGCACAGTGACATCTAATTATTTCTGGAGCTAGACCCATCCATGTCTGGTGCTAGAGGAGGACTGAGAGGAGGAGTATACATTCATAGCGTCCAGAAGCCAATAGGCAGAGCTGAAGCACTAAACCAGCGGATGGCCGCCCTATCGCATCTGACCACCGGACATCGGTCGTCATATTCTATTTATTTCCCGACGATTCTACATGTTGAATTGCCACCGTTTGTCAACCCCCAGCAGGTGATCTACTGTGCCAATGTTCATGTCTGGTTTGAAATTTGATGCCAGAACACAGAGACTGAAGAGAGTATGGAGCTTCTCTGGACTATCTACACAATGACACAAGAAGACCTCCTTAGGTGCTGGACGTTATTAAAACGTTATTATGATGTTATTATGACATTATTATAATATTATTATTATTATTATTATTATTATTATTATTTGTATTATTATGACCGAAAGGGGACAGAATGATCCTGCCAATGTCCATTAGTATTTAGTATTACAGTTATGTCTTGGACATTTAAGCTCTTCAAAGCTTCTGGGAAGCTGTATATTATTTTATTAATGTAAAATGTGATGCTTTACGTTAGATATGTTGTGTGTGCACGCATGTGTCTGTATATATCTGTGTGTGTGAAAACATACAAGCATACTAGCTGTATATACTGTATAATTGAAAGGCTTAATGCTACAACTTATATATTGATTCCTGCATTGCGTCATTGTTATTGTAATTGATACGGTACTAATCTGTAAGCTGGTTTTACTGGGCTTCAACAGTGCTGTGTGTCTGAATGGGTGTAATGTTATTCTATATGACCTTAGTGTTTAAGGTTGAAAACATGTTGCGTCATAAATGGCACCCTATTTCCTATATAGTGCACCACTTTTTAGCAGAACCCTCATAGGGCTCTGGTCAAAAGTAGTGCACTATAAAAGGGAACAGCGTGCCATTTGGGATGGAGCCCATGTGACTCAGGTTTGATCTCCAGACCTGCTGTAGAGAGCTGGCTGGACTGAGCTTCAGCTTAGTTCCAGAGACAAGATTTTTTAATTAAACAATGTAAAAAATGTTTATGAAATGTTTACATTGCGTGTTTATTATTTTTACACAGACAAATGCAATTAGAATGGATTAGAATAGAAACGTAATTGCTCTAAGGGAATTTGTTTAATTGAAAGTCGCTCTCTATTCACTCCAGTTGCAGTTTGTTTATTTGTATGTTGTATGTTCTGCTAGTCAACACCTCACCTCACATGGTGTGTTCTCTACTTCACATCTACTTCACCTACACAGGACAATGTTCCCAATCACTGCCCTAGGGCATTGGGATCTGTTTTTTGCAATGGCACCCTCGTCCCTAGTGCACAGCTTTAAACCAGGGTTTTGGTCAAAAGTTGTGCACTATGTAGGGAATAGGGTGCCATTTGGGACGCATTCTATGCATTTACTCTATACCACCCTGCATCCCACTGCTGGCTTGCCTCTGAAGCTAAGCAGGGTTGATCCTGGTCGGTCCCTGGATGGGAGACCAGATGCTGCTGGAAGTGGCCAGGCAATCTTTCCTCTGGTCAAATAAAATGCAAAAAACAGATCCCAATGCCCTAGGGCAGTGATTGGGAACATTGCCCTGTGTAGGGTGGCGTCTTTCAGATGGGACTTTAAACAGGTGTCCTGACTCTCTGTGGTCACTAAAGATCTATGGCACTTATCGTAAGAGTTAACCCCGGTGTCCTGGCTAAATGTCCATCTTGGCCACCTAATCATCCCCAGCTTTGAATTGGCTCATTCATCACCCCTTCTCTCCCTCTCCCCTGTAATTATTCCCCAGGTTGTTGCAGTAAATGAGATTGTGTTCTCAGTCAACTTATCTTCAGGGAATTTGTCTAAACCAAAAAATGACCATCTATAACAATCTACTGGCCTCCCAACGTTCTAATGACCTTTCACCCCTGACCCCACATAGCTGTTCCACACCATAGAGAACAGACATGTGATGTCAGGGACACCGCCAGCAACAATATACCAGATCATGTTGACATACCTCTCTCCCGAATACCACCACACACAGTCACATGCTGCCTAAAGAAGACATGGAGAAGTATGAATGAGGAAGAGATGAAGGCAGGAATCACCTGGGATGAGGTCAAGGAAACCATCCAGAACAGAGTTTGCTGGAGATGAGCACCGTTGACGCTCTTTGCTCCACTAGGAGCTGACAGGAATAAGTCAGGTAAGTCAAGACGCAGTCAGAATACCTCTCTCCTGTGCACACTCCATCAGAACAGACACTCCCATACACTCTTAGTTAGACCAGGACAAGTTAGAGCTATATTAGCCATAGAATAGTTATAACCCTGGTCTCCTTATAGCAGCAGGCTAGGCAGCGAGTTGGTGTCCAGAGTCACATGCTACACAGACAGAACAGGACAGGATTAGACTGGAGGCCTTATTTCTGTCAAGAACACAATGACAGGGGAGGCCTGGGAGCACATAGTGGAATTGAATCAGGGAGAGAATAGAGTGATACCGAACTTGAAACATTTCCTTTGAATAGCACCCAGAGTTTTTTCAGAGGGTGGCAGAAAAATCTGTCGATGTGCCCTTGAGCAAGGCACTTACCCCTAATTTCTCCAGGGTCGCCATTGATAATGGCAGACCCTGGCCGTGACCCCACTCTCCAAGGGTGTCTCAGGGGGAGTTAGGATATGCAAAAAACACATTTACAATTTCCACGTGTATTAATACACACTTGTACATGTGTGTAATAGGACAAATATAAGCACCCACCAAATTATTATTATTATTTATTATTTACAGGATATTGTTGCTCCCTGGTGGTCATACTGTGTATTATAACCTGCAGTCAGCCTGTTGAACTATCAACTCAGGGTTGTTGTTCATCTGTATTTTGTCTTTCATACATATGGTATACGTTTTATTGAAATAATCAGATTCATGATGGAGGGATCACAAAAGATCGCTTATACCAAATCGACCCCAGACCCTATGCCCTATGAACCTGTGCCGATTTGAAAGGATTTTACAGGTGGAGAAATATGGTAATAGCTCCAACTTGCACTCTGATATGCTACTGCATACTGCATACACCAATCAGATACATAGGGCATAGGTTCTAGGGCACATGTGTCAGACTCATTCCACAGAGGGCCGAGTTTCTGGGAGTTTCGCTCCTCCCTTGTACTTGATTGTTGAATTAAGGTCACTGATTAGTAAGGAACTCCCCTCACCTGGTTGTCTAGGTTTTAATTGAAAGGAAAAACCAAAAACCCGCAGATACTCGGCCCTCTGTGGAATGAAGACATCCTGTTCTAGGGGTTGATTTGGGATTGGGCCATATATACTGAACAAAAATATAAAGGCAACATGCAACAATTGTATTGATTTTACTGAGTTACAGTTCATATTAGGAAATCAGTCAATTGAAATAAATTCATTAGGCCCTAATCTATGGATTTCACATGACTGGGAATACAGATATGCATCTGTTGGTCACAGATACCTTTAAAGAAAATGGGTCACACAATGGGCATCAGGATTGCCATGGATAAAAAGCAATTGGGTTCATTGTCCGTAGTTTATGCTTAACCATACCATAACCCCACCGCCACCATGGGGCAGGCACTCTGTTCACAACGTTGACATTAGCAAACCGCTCGCCCACACGACGCCATACACGTGGTCTGCGGTTGTGAGGCCGGTTGGACGTACTGCCAAATTCTTTTAAATGACATTTGAGGCGGCTTATGGTAGAGAAATGAACATTCAATTCTCTGGCAACAGCTCTGGTGGACATTCCTGAAGTCAGCATGCCAATTGCACGCTCCATCAAAACTTGAGACATCTGTGGCATTGTGTTGTGTGACAAAACTGCACATTTTAGAGTGGCCTTTTAATGTCCCCAGCACAAGGTGCACCTGTGTAATGATCATGCTGTTTTTACCAGCTTCTTGATACGCCACACCTGTCAGGTGGATGGATTATCTTGACAAAGGAGAAATGCTCACTAACAGGGATGTAAACTAATTTGTGCACCAAATTTGAGAGAAATAAACTTTTTGTGCATATAGAAAATTTCTGGGATCTTTTATTTCAGCTCATGAAACATGGGCCCAACACTTTACATGTTGCGTTTATATATATTTTTCAGTACAGCTACCTCCAATCTTCACATAAATCATGTATTTATTTATCCACTAGATGGCGTCATCTGACTTCTGAACAATACAGCTTCATCAAACAGACGAGATGCTGAAGGTTACAGATTTATTTTGCGTCCCAATTGGCACACTATTCCCTATATAGTGCATTACTTTGAACAGGGTCCCATCCCAAGTGGCCCCTATTCCCTACATAGTACACTACTTTTTTATGGGCCCTGGTCCAAATAAGTGCACTATATAGGGAATAGGGTGCCATTGGGGACATATATTTAGTAACTTCCCCTAAACCTGTTCTTTCTGTTCTGTCTATTCTTCTATGGTTCTGCAGGACGACTCTCCAAGGTCACTTCCACATCTACAGACTGTTCAACGAGATGCAGAGACACCAGGAGTCCAATTTACATAATGAAGTAAAAGACAAGTAGACAGCCTTACCCTGGTGTGTGTGTGTGTGTGTGTGTGTGTGTGTGTGTGTGTGTGTGTGTGTGTGTGTGTGTGTGTGTGTGTGTGTGCGCATGCATATTTATTGTCTTGAGCTGCAATTAAAACGAGATTTGTTTCCCCACACAGTTCAGATTCAATAATGATTTAAATTAAATTGATTTAAATTAAAACAGCAAAGGCACAGTAATTCAGTCTTTTTTTCATTTCCAACATTTGGTGCAGTGATAGTTAAGCTGTTCAATAGAATGATTCCTCTACCACAGTGAAGCTGTCTGGAAGTAAAAAGAAATGTTAGAGTAGTGTCCTCCCATTGTATGACTCATATAAATCAGAGAATATGTCCCAAACGGCACCCTATTCCCTTTATAGTGCACTTTTGACCAGAGCCCTACAGTGCACTGTAATGGGAATAGGGTGCCACTTGTATTTAGACTACCTGTAATAAAACAATTATTCAAACTACCAGCCAAGCTTTTCACAATCTAAGCTTTAATAAGGTGCTTTCTCTATTGTGTAACTGGCTCTTCCACTAAAAACCCTATAAAGCTTTTGAGTAACCTTTTCCTTCCTTCTATTGGCTACTGTTTTGATAAATTCAGCTTAGACAGCAATAAAACCACAAAGATAGACTGATTCACAACCAATTCAACTGTAAAGGCTTTGTTGAATCCTTTTAAAGTATTCTTTCCTAAGGTTACACCTCATTTACCAATTCTTCAATTCAGGGTTTTGTTAGAGTGGTTCTCTTACTTTAGTTTGTCTGCAGCCAGGCGTGATGCGCTTCTTCCCGCAGGCAGGGGGCGGCAACATGACGGAGAGTGGCAGAGCGGTAGCCTGGAGACCCTGCAGCGGCTGTTGCGCTGTTCATGTTCACTCTGTTCAGATTACCAGAAGACGTCTGCGTACAGGGACGGACACGGCTCGTTCTACCCTCAATAAATTATTACCAGATTGTATTTCCTATTCGCGCACGGCAGAGAGAGTGGATGGAACCGGTAGAGGGGTTTCCTTTTCGTCAGGCTCTTCCAGAATCTTCAACAATTTTTTCCCCTGTTTAATTGATGCAGTTGAACAGCGATTAAAACAGGTGACATCGATCTGGCTGAAAGGACATGACAAGCGAGAGGCCGGCATTGAAGATGCCGGGTGCTGTGTCGCTTTCGGACCGACAAATCCCCCCGTGTCATGGGCAGCCAGGGGGCTCTGGTACCGGGGAAATAATGGTATCTGGCTCGGGCTCTATGGTTCTACCGGCTGGGATGATCAACCCGCAGGTGCCCATCCGGAATATCAAGATGAAATTCGCGGTTCTGATCGGATTGATCCAGGTGGGGGAGGTTAGCAACAGGGATATCGTGGAGACTGTGCTCAACCTGGTAAGGAAATATAGGCTATTTCAGCCACAGCATCTCACACATGTAACACAAAAGCCTCAACACGCACAGAGCGCTACATTGTACCGCCATAATAAAGGGTAAGGGTCTCAGCGGGTGACTCGATGACTGGCAAAACGGCAGGTTGCTACTGCTGCATGTGTTCTGTTCTGTACAGGTCTGATATTGTAGTCTAGAGACCCTTTAACTAGAGATTACAAATAGGGTGTTATTAGAGATGGGGTGCATTCTTATTAGGGATTGAGGCATTACTCTGAACTCTCTTATGGAGTGTGACACTGTTTCCTCAGTTGAGTTTGTGCTTGTTAGGCTACACTTCAGTATCTGAAGATGACAACTAACATAACATTTACAGATACAGGAGGCATGAAGGGTCATCATGGTGCCCAGGTCTGAGGTGGTGGATGGGACCACAGAAGGTTTCCCACTGAGCAAAAAATGGTTGAATCAACGTTTCCACATCATTTCAACCCCAAAAATCAAAGTGATGATGTTGAATCAACATGGAAAACTGATTGTATTTGCAAAAAGTCATCAATGTAAGGGAATTTGATCTTTTTTTCACCCAACTTTTTAACCTAAATCCAATGACATGGTGACATTTGTTGTTGATTTCATATTGAATTCACGTTAGTTGACAACTCAACCAAATATAAATCAAAACTAGATGTTAAACTGATGTCTGTGCCAAGTGGGGTGTGTCTGTTTGTGTCTGACTGTATGTCTGTCTGTGTGTTTGTGCGTGTGTCTGATTGTCTGTAGGTACAGGGCAGAGATTTGTGCTCCAGTGGTCTGGCTGCTAGACCCATTCCACCTGAATGCTCTGTCATAACCAGGGGAACAAGAAGCACACCAGCTAGCTCCAGCACACTGACACATGTCTACAGCCCCTCTGCATCAGATGCAGACTCATGCCATGGTGTTCAGACTTACTTCACCCTTTTGCTCTGTGGTGAGCATAGATCTTCCACAATACTGTATCAGCCACCACAATACTATCCATTATCATGACCATATGGATCCCAGGGATGGTATCAGCTCAGATTGGAAACATGATATGAATGTTTACAGGAGATGGATCAATCTGTCAACAGGCTTCACCTTAGTGGAGTTGAACTTGACACTCAGTGTGAAATCGAGACTAAGTCAATGGTGATTATTTTCTATGGGGA
Source organism: Coregonus lavaretus (assembly GCF_964263955.1). Lineage (NCBI taxonomy): Eukaryota > Metazoa > Chordata > Actinopteri > Salmoniformes > Salmonidae > Coregonus > Coregonus lavaretus. The sequence continues at coordinate 20,103,986 of NC_140017.1, read as the reverse complement.
AGATTCCTCTGTAGTACAGTAACGTGGCTGTATCTTCAATAGATGCTGATGTAAAAATGGCTTTATAAATACATGTGATTAATTGATTTGACATGGAAGTATATATATATATATAACTTTAGGTGGACATTGGCTAGTGAAGGTTGGTAGTGACAGTAAAGCCTAACTGTAGCTGATGCCTAGTTCAGACTTCATCACAACCCTAATGGTAGCTATAGTATGGTAGCTATTGCAGGTATGAAGATGGAAACAGTCCATTCAATCATCATATTTCACTAATAGTTCCCATTTGGCCTATTAGGCTTCATGGCTAATATATCTGGGTAAATTGGGAAATATTAGTCCTAATAGTCTATAGTTGTTTCATACAGTGGGGGGAAAAAAGTATTTAGTCAGCCACCAATTGTGCAAGTTCTCCCACTTAAAAAGATGAGAGAGGCCTGTAATTTTCATCATAGGTACACGTCAACTATGACAGACAAAATGAGATTTTTTTTGCAGAAAATCACATTGTATGACTTTTAATGAATTTATTTGCAAATTATGGTGGAAAATAAGTATTTGGTCAATAACAAAAGTTTCTCAATACTTTGTTATATACCCTTTGTTGGCAATGACACAGGTCAAACGTTTCCTGTATGTCTTCACAAGGTTTAAACACACTGTTGCTGGTATTTTGGCCCATTCCTCCATGCAGATCTCCTCTAGAGCAGTGATGTTTTGGGGCTGTCGCTGGGCAACATGGACTTTCAACTCCCTCCAAAGATTTTCTATGCGGTTGAGATCTAGAGACTGGCTAGGCCACTCCAGGACCTTGAAATGCTTCTGACGAAGCCACTCCTTCATTGCCCGGGCGGTGTGTTTGGGATCATTGTCATGCTGAAAGACCCAGCCACGTTTCATCTTCAATGCCCTTGCTGATGGAAGGAGGTTTTCACTCAAAATCTCACGATACATGGCCCCATTCATTCTTTCCTTTACACGGATCAGTCGTCCTGGTCCCTTTGCAGAAAAACAGCCCCAAAGCATGATGTTTCCACCCCCATGCTTCACAGTAGGTATGGTGTTCTTTGGATGCAACTCAGCATTCTTTGTCCTCCAAACACGATGAGTTGAGTTTTTACCAAAAAGTTCTATTTTGGTTTCATCTGACCATATGACATTCTCTCAATCCTCTTCTGGATCATCCAAATGCACTCTAGCAAACTTCAGACGGGCCTGGACATGTACTGGCTTAAGCAGGGGGACACGTCTGGCACTGCAGGATTTGAGTCCCTGGCGGTGTAGTGTGTTACTGATGGTAGGCTTTGTTACTTTGGTCCCAGCTTTCTGCAGGTCATTCACTAGGTGGTTCTGGGATTTTTGCTCACCGTTCTTGTGATCATTTTGACCCCACGGGGTGAGATCTTGCGTGGAGCCCCAGATCGAGGGAGATTATCAGTGGTCTTGTATGTCTTCCATTTCCTAATAATTGCTCCCACAGTTGATTTCTTCAAACCAAGCTGCTTACCTATTGCAGATTCAGTCTTCCCAGCCTGGTGCATGTCTACAATTTTGTTTCTGGTGTCCTTTGACAGCTCTTTGGTCTTGGCCATAGTGGAGTTTGGAGTGTGACTGTTTGAGGTTGTGGACAGGTGTCTTTTATACTGATAACAAGTTCAAACAGGTGCCATTAATACAGGTAACGAGTGGAGGACAGAGGAGCCTCTTAAAGGAGAAGTTACAGGTCTGTGAGAGCCAGAAATCTTGCTTGTTTGTAGGTGACCAAATACTTATTTTCCACCATAATTTGCAAATAAATTCATTAAAAATCCTACAATGTGATTTTCAGGATTTTTTTTTCTCAATTTGTCTGTCATAGTTGACGTGTACCTATGATGAAAATTACAGGCCTCTCTCATCTTTTTAAGTGGGAGAACTTGCACAATTGGTGGCTGACTAAATACTTTTTTCCCACCACTGTATGTAGAGAGATGTGTTGTGGAACTCCTTGTGGAAGTGGAAATTGTAGTTGAGTTTCAAATGGCACCCTATTTCCTATATAGTGCACTAGGTTTGACCTGAGCCCTATGGTCAAAAGTAGTGCACTATAGGAATAGTGTGCCATGTGGGAAGCATACTGTGTTTCATGTGATGGTTTTTAGTGCTGCATGTTAGGAGGTGTGTTTTTAATGTGCCCCTGGTATGATGAAACAGTCTGTATGATGATGATGATGTTGAACAGTTCTGTATCAGAGAACATGATATTTATTTCTTAGTAATGTGTCCTCTCCTCTAACTAATGGTTGGATTAACACGTCTCTCATCAGGCAGGACAAACTACTGTACATGAGAACTATAATTAATGGCATAACACTCATTTAGGGATTGTTAAAGAGCAAAAATGGAATCTAAAAAGGTGATTGCTGTAATGGAAAACAGACACAAGCAGGCCAGGGTAGAGATGTAGTAAGCAGGCCAGGGTAGAGATGTAGTATGCATCCCAAATGGCACCCTATTCCTTATACAGTGGACTACTTTTGACCAGGGTATTATAAAGACAATAGGGTGCTACCCTATGAGTGTGCAGGGCTGCATCTGTCTGTGATTAATATCTCCACATTTCACTTGAGGTTGGATGAACACATACCGTAGCAGCACGGTCTCAATCAGAGAGAGACAGTGGGATGGGGGGAATATTTTAGCATAATGCTAATCGTGTCTCTCCTGTATGAATGAATGATTCAGAGGGTCAGGGCTCTGAACAGAGACCAGTCTGATTACAGAACAATGGAGAGAAAGACGTGGAGAGACAGAGAGCAGAGTCAAGTAGGATCAGGTTGACAATGATGAGTGGATGAAAGGAGGAGTAGGAAGATGTGGAGGTGGAGTAGGAGGGAAGAGAGATATAGGTCAAGTTCTTGCCCGACTAGATGTGCAGGCGTTGCATTGCATCAACCAATGGTTGCGTGCAACGTTGTCGTCATCGACTATGCAGTGTATGCAGCGATATCATATGATGTGGTTAGCTGATATGTTGAAAATACTGTACCTATCCAGGCGTTGTAAGATCTGGCATGCATCTGCAATGTAGTTGGGAAGGAACTCGACCATAGTGATCCATCGTATGAGGACCTGTAAAAACCTTGTAAAAACCGTGCCATGCAGATTTATCTTGATGTGTACATGCATCCTGAACATAGGGACTGACCTTTTCCATCTAGCTAGCATTATGAATAACTAGGGTATATGACTGACGACTTGAGTTGGCCATCCCTTGAGTTGACTAGGGCTACGTCCCAAATGGCACCCTATTCCCTATATAGTGCACTACAGTAAATAGAGAATAGGGTGCCATTTGGGACGCACCTAGATGATGGGACACCACTCCTGGATCTGAAAGTGCTAAACTCGTGACAGATCAACATCATCCATCCGTTCGGACACATCAACTGTAGACCGTCCTGTGGAGGAGAATAATGAACCTCCTATCAGACAGATGCTACAACACTGTGTTGTGATGCTATAAGGCAGTATCCTGGCCCACGGTGCCACCGTCCCTCATCTCAGCTCATTAAGCCTGGTTAGCTCGTTTATCTTCTCTATTGAAGCCAGTCTGATGAAAGTTGTAAATAAGAAAACGTGTCATAATGAATGAAGTCTCCCCTCCACGTGGGTTTAATTCAGCAGGGTTCTATTCATTAGTGCACACCGTTTCACAACGGAAAAGTTCAGGTCTGTTTTCTTCAGTTTGGTTTCTAGTGAAATGAGATGCTGCACTACCTCCTGAGTGGCGCAGTGGTCTAAGGCACTGCATCGCAGTGCTAACTGTGCCACTAGAGATCCTGGTTCGAATCCAGGCTCTGTCGCAGCGACCGGGAGACTCATGGGCGGCGCACAATTGGCCCAGCGTCGTCCAGGGTAGGGGAGGGAATGGCCGGCAGGGATGTAGCTCAGTTGATAGAGCATGGCGTTTGCAACGCCAGGGTTGTGGGTTTGATTCCCACGGGGGGCCAGTATAAAAAAAAAAATGTATTCACTAACTGTAAGTCGCTCTGGATAAGAGCGTCTGCTAAATTACATAAATGTAATTAATTAGGACTTTTTCACTTAGCAACATTCAGATTCAGAGTGTTTAATAGTCACATGTACAGGGTTGCAGGTGTGATTGCGGGGTACAGTGGAAATCTTAGGCTTCGAGCTCCAACATGCAGGACTAAGTGAAATAAAATAATGAAAATGGTAATAAAAAAACAACAATAGAAATAGCACTATATACATCATAACTGTAGCATTGATGAATAAATAAATGTCCATTGTGGTGGAGGCAGAGTAAAGACTGTTTAGGGGGGGTGGAGGAATGACCATAGGGGGAGCAGCATGACCATTGAGGGGGTGTGGGGACCAAGTGAAATAAAACATATTTGTTGATCAGCAGTCTGTTCTTCACCTGTAGTTTGTCCCAGCAGCTCTGTAGATATGTAATAACACATCATGTCCAAGTGCTTCTCTGAAACCCAATAATGCTAAGTTCAGGGACCAGTACACAGCAGTACATATATGTTGCAATAGGCCTACAGTAACAGTGTGATAGATGCTGCAGTATGCATACAGTAACAGTGTGATAGATGATGCAGTATGCATACAGTAACAGTGTGATAGATGATGCAGTATGCCTACAGTAACAGTGTGATAGATGCTGCAGTATGCCTACAGTAACAGTGTGATAGATGCTGCAGTAGGCCTACAGTAACAGTGTGATAGATGCTGCAGTAGGCCTACAGTAACAGTGTGATAGATGATGCAGTATGCCTACAGTAACAGTGTGATAGATGCTGCAGTAGGCCTACAGTAACAGTGTGATAGATGATGCAGTATGCCTACAGTAACAGTGTGATAGATGATGCAGTATGCCTACAGTAACAGTGTGATAGATGCTGCAGTAGGCCTACAGTAACAGTGTGATAGATGATGCAGTATGCCTACAGTAACAGTGTGATAAATGATGCAGTAGGCCAACAGTAACAGTGTGATAGATGCTGCAGTACGCCTACAGTAACAGTGAGATAGATGCTGCAGTATGCATACAGTAACAGTGTGATAGATGATGCAGTATGCCTACAGTAACAGTGTGATAGATGATGCAGTATGCCTACAGTAACAAGTGTGATAGATGCTGCAGTATGCCTACAGTAACAAGTGTGATAGATGCTGCAGTATGCCTACAGTAACAGTGTGATAAATGATGCAGTAGGCCAACAGTAACAGTGTGATAGATGCTGCAGTATGCCTACAGTAACAGTGAGATAGATGCTGCAGTAGGCCTACAGTAACAGTGTGATGTGTAGTCTAGCTGTGTTAGTGTACCAGCTTCATTAATCTACTCGGCCCCAGGAGACCAGCCCCAGTGACCTTGCTGCTGCAGTAATATAAAAAGAGTGTTTGAAATGGCTCCCTATATAGAGAATAGTGTGCCATTTGGGATGCAGCCAACGACAGGCTCATATTCATAAGGACCGCCCATGCATTCAGTGTGTAAGCACTCAGTCTCAGTGTGAGTAAGGATCACTACTTCTCATCTTTATATTTTCCTTGACTTGAAATCTAAATGTAAATCAGTAATGTGGCTAAACTCAGGCTACCGTTTGTCACATGGTGAAACAAGGTGAGTAGGACAGAGCCAGACGCAGGAGGTGAATCAAAGAATAGGGTTTATTTGACGACGAACGCCGAAGCCTGCCCGAACAAGGAGATGAGGCAGCTTCGGAGGGGGTCGTGACAGTATCCCCCCCCCTTGACGCGCAGCTCCAGCAGCGCACTGACACCGGCCCTGGCCAGGAGGATGCGGAGCAGGGCGATCTGGATGGCAACAGGGAGGGATTGAGGACATCCTTCACCGGGACCCAGCACCGCTCCCCTGGACCGTACCCCTCCCACTCCGCGAGGTACCGAAGGCCCGACGCCTTGAATCCAGGATGGAACGGACGGAGTACGCTGGGGCCCCCTCGATGTCCAGAGGGGGCGGAGGGACCTCCCGCACCTCAGACTCTTGGAGCGGACCAGCCATCACCGGCCTGAGGAAAGACACGTGAAACGAGGGGTTAATCCGGTAATCAGGAGGGAGAAGCTACCTATACATAACCTCGTTCACTCTCCTCAGGACTTTGAACGGCCCCACAAACCGCGGGCCCAGCTTCCGGCAGGGCAGGCAGAGGGGCAGGTTCTGGGTCGAGAGCCAGACCCGATCACCTGGTACAAAGAACGGGGCCTCATTGCGGTGGCAGTCCGCGTTGGATTTCTGGCGACGCACGGCGCGCTGGAGGTGAACGTGAGCGGCGTTCCACATCTCCTCCACGCACTGAAACCAGTCGTCCACCGCAGGTGCTTCGGTCTGGCTCCGCTGCCACGGTGCCAGGACTGGCTGATTCCCTAAAACACATTGAAATGGTGACATGTTAGTGGAGGAGTGGTGGAGAGAGTTCTGGGCATATTCGGCCTATGCAAGAACACCGACCACTCCCCCGGCCGGTCCTGGCAGTAGGATCGCAGAAACCTACCCACATCCTGATTCACCCATTCCACCTGCCCATTAGATTCGGCGTGAAACCCAGAGGTCAGGCTGACCGAGACCCCCAGACTTTCCATGAATGCCTTCCAGACCCTAGACGTAAACTGGGGACCCTGGTCAGACACTATGTCCTCTGGCACCCCGTAGTGCCGGAAGACGTGAGTGAAAAGGGCTTCCGCAGTTTGCAGGGCCGTGGGGAGACCGGGCAGAGGAAGGAGGCGGCAGGCTTTAGAAAAGCGGTCCACAACCACCAGGATGGTGGTGTTACCCTGAGAGAGGGGAAGATCAGTTAGAAAATCGATCGATAAGTGGGACCATGGCCATGTGGAACTGGTAAGGGATGGAACTTACCCGCTGGAAGGTGCCTAGGTGCCTTACTCTGGGCGCACACCGAGCAGGAGGAGACATAAACCCTCATGTCCTTAGCCAAGGTAGGCCACCAGTACTTCCCGGTAAAGCAGCGCACTGTACGGCTGATGCCTGGGTGACCAGAGGAGGGCGACGTGTGTTCCCAATCGATAAGACGATCACGGACACTAGACGGCACGTACCGAAGCCCAGCTGGGCACTTAGGTGGAGATGGCTCTGTGTGTAAAGCCCGCTCTATGTCTTCGTCCACCGCCCACACCACTGGTGCCACAATGCAGGAGGCCGGGAGTATGGGGGTGTTATCAATGGGCCTCTCCTCTGTGTCGTACAGCCATGACAGTGCGTCTGCCTTCACGTTCTTAGTGCCAGGTATATTTACATTTTATAGGACAGCATGAAATCAAACCGGGTGAAGAACAAGGCCCATCTCCTCGCTGCCCGGATGTACTCCAGGTTACAGTGGTCAGTCCAGACGAGGAAAGGGTGTTTAGCCCCCTCGAGCCAGTGCCTCCACGCTATCAGGGCTCTGCCAACAGCTCCCGATCAACAACGTCATAGTTATGCTCCGCCGGGCTGAGCTTCTTAGAGAAGGCAGCACAGGGGCGGAGCTTGGGTGACGTGCCTGAGCGTTGGGATAGGACAGCGCCTACACCTACCTCGGACACGTCCACCTCCCAATACGAACGACAATGAGGGATCGGGATGGACCAGTACCGGGGCTGAGGTGAACAGAGCCCTCAGGGTACTGAAAGCCCTGTCAGCCTCAGCTGACCAGTGGAGCCAGGACGGCCCACCCTTCAACAGAGAGGTGATGGGGGCTGCGACCTTGCCAAAGCCCCGGATAAACCTCAGATGGTAATTGGCAAAGCCAATGAAGCGCTGCACCTCCTTAACTGTGGTTGGCCAATTACACACGGCTGAAATGCGGTCTCCCTCCATCTCCACACCTGAGGTGGTGATGTGGTATCCGAGGAAGGAGACAGATTGTTGGAAGAACAGACATTTTTCTTCCTTGGCATACAGGTCATGCTCCAACAGTCGCCCAAGCTCTCTACGAACCAGGGACACATGCTCGGCGCGGCATACACCAGGATGTCATCGAGGGAGACCACAACACGGCTACCAAGCATGTCCCGAAACACCTCGTACACAAAGGACTGGAAGACTGATGGAGCATTCATCAACCCGTACGGCATCACCAGGTATTCATAATGCCCCGTGGTGGTGCTAAATGCTGTCTTCCATTTGTCCCCTTCCCGGACACGCACCAGGTTGTACGCACTCCTGAGATCTAATTTTGTGAAGAAGCGTGCCCCATGCATTGATTTGATCACAGAGGAAATGAGGGGTAGAGGATAACTATAGTGAATTGTAATTGTATTAAGTGCATGGTAATCAATGCAAGAGCACAGACCCCCGACTTTCTTCTTCACAAAAAATAAACTCAAGGAGGCGGGTGAAGTGGAGGGACGTATGAACCCCTGATGCAGGGACTCGGAGACATATGTTTCCATAGCCTCCGTTTCAGCCTGCGACAGGGGATATACATGACTCCTGGGCGGCACAGCGTCTAACCAGAGGTTTATCGCGCAATCCCCCGAGCGATGGGGTGGTAATTTGTCTCCTTCGTTTTGGAAAAGGCATGCGCCAAATCGAGTTATTCTGGGGGAATGCGCACGGTGGAGGCATTGTCTGAACCTTACACCGTGGACGCACCAACGGAAACAGCTAGACACCTACCCTGACACTCTCGCGACCACCCTGTGAGAACCCTCTGCGGCCATGGGAAGGTCCAACACAACAGCGAAATCAAGGGACTCAATAATATGAAACGTGATTTGCTCTTTATGGGTCTCCTGTGTAATCATAGTGACTGGTACGGTAACCTCCCTAACAAAACCTGACACTAATGGTCGATTGTCAAGTGCTTTGACGGTCAATGGAATAGACAGGGGAAACAATGTAATATGTAGACTAAGAGCTAAAGACCTGTCCATAAAGTTCCCAGCTGCACCTGAATCTACCAGCGCCTTACACTGGGGAACTACCGTGTAGTCAGGGAAGTTGATGTGGATGGTTAAATGCGCAGCAGAGGGCTTTGAACGAGTGTGGGTTTGTGCTAACTGGGGTGATGCGAGAGTGCCCTGCCTGCCGCCTCCAGAACCAGAAGAACTCTGACGACATCATGCAGCAGAATGTCCACTTCTGCCACAAGAGTGACACTGGATCTGTCGTCCTCCGTTCTCCTGGAACGCTGCATCACCCAGCTCCATCGGCACGCGAGCCAGGGTAAAACGGGGAGGCCCCTTCCAGGACGTCCTCTCGAAGCCAGCAGGTTGTCCAACCGGATGGCCATGTCCACCAGTTGGTCGAAGGTCAGAGTGGAATCCCGGCAGGCTAGCTCCCTTCGGACATCCTAACGCAGGCAGCATCGGAAATGGTCGATGAGGGACCGCTCGTTCCACCCAGACCCAGCTGCTAGGGTTCTAAACTCCAGGGCAAAGTCTTGCGCGGTCCTTGTCCCCTGCCTCAGATGGAACAGACACTCGCCCGCCTCTCTTCCTTCGGGGGGAGGCGAGCAAACTCTCCGTAGCTGTCCAATGTGCCTTCTCCTTCACTCCAGACCACGTTGGCCCACTCCAGGGCTTTTCCCAAGGGGCAGGAGATGAGGGTGGACACCTTCTCCCGAGCCAATGGAGCAGGGCTGATGGTGTTGAAGTAGAGGTCCAGCTGCAGGAGGAAACCCTGGCAGCGGGCAGCTGTCCTGTTGTATTCCCTTGGTGAATACCCCTGGTTGCTGGTGTGTGGGTGGCTAGATCCGGTCGCTCAGCTCGTACTGCAGGGTCGGATCCTCTCTTCTCCAGGCGCTGGATGGCCTGGAGAACCCGATCCATCCGGACCCACTCAATAACTCCAGGCATATTCCCCGCTCCTGCTGACTCCATGCTGTTTGGGTGTGTTATTCTGTAACAAGGTGAGTAAGACGGAACCAGGCGCAGGAGGTGTGAATCAAAGAATAGGGTTTATTTGGCCAATAAAGCAGTCTGCAGCAATGTGTAAACCAAATACATTGCGACTTAAATGCGTACTGGGAAAACAAAACACACGGGTGAATATCCCGGCGATAAAAGTAACATAATGCTCAACACGAGCTAGCGACACCTCCACATGGAACAATAACACACAAAGACATGGGGGAGCAGAGGGAATAATTATACAGAGACTGATGAGGGGATATGGACCAGGTGTGTGTGAAAAACAAGACAAAACAAATGGAATGATGAAAAGAGGAGCGGCAGTGGCTAGAAGGCCGGTGACGATGATGCCGAATACTGCCCGAACAAGGAGACGAGGCAGCTTCGGAGGGAGTGTGTGTGTGTGTGTGCTTGTTTGTCCGTTTAGGTTGTCATGCTGCTTGACAGTCTTAGTTGGTACATACAGTCTGTGAGCGGAGTTGAAGGGTCAGAAAGCTGGTATGTATTGGCTTACGCCCCAAATGGCATCCTATTCCCTTAACAGTGCACTACTTTTGACCTGGGCCCACAGGGCTCTGGTCAAAAGTAGTGCACTAAATAGGGAATACGGTGCCATTAGGGGCACAACCCTGGTCTGTCTGTATCTGTTATGTTTCTGGGTCATAATGCTGCTTAGTACAGGAAACTTTCTAATGCCCCCTGCCCCCTGTAGCGCTACATATCTGTCTGGATTAGTAGCCTTTAACCAGCATTACAGAGCAAATACCAGGGCCGTGTCCCAAATAGTACCCTATTCCTTATATAGTGCACTACTTTTGAACAGGGCCCATAGGGCTCTGGTCAAAATTAGTGCACTATATAGGAAATATGGGTACCATTGGGACAGATCCCAGGCTAAACACAAAACCAGCCTCGGAACCAACACTGCAGCCCCTCCTAATTTTAATTGAGCAACATTCTAGAACTAATCACAAATGAATACCAAGGTCCCTGTTTGGGCTTCATGCTGCTGGTTATTTCTCAGTACTCGGAAGAAAAAAAATCCCAATATTTTGCTGAGAAAAGCAGTTTATTTTCTTGCACCAAACATGTTGTTGATGTTTTTTGCTCGAGGCAGATTGAAACTTTAGCCACATTTACTGGATTTACTTAGTTGGGCCATGATCTTTCAATTCCCATTAAAAGGCATATTGAGGTGTCTGATGAAGGGTTGATCACACGTTACAGCCTGCGAGACTTCTGTCCTGTTGTCTTGTGGAATTTGAGCTTCATAGAATTAAGTGAAACATTTACCTGAAGACATGGACGTTTAGAATGTGTATGAGGAATGGACAGACGTATTTCAGCTTGTGTCAGCTCTTCACCCAGGAAGTAGACAACTCTGTCCTCAGTTTGGAGGTTCTGATGACACTGCCAGAATAAATGGATACAACATGTAAACATGCCAATGGTATGTCACATATTAACATCCCCCTTCTCCCCAGTGGCTGTGCCTGACTGTGAGTGTGATTGCATCTCAAATGGCAACCTTTTCCCTATAAAGTGCACTTCTTTTGACCAGGGCTTTCGTCAAAAGTAGTGCACTATATAGGGAATAGGGTGCCATTTAGGACTCAGCCTGAGAGAGAAAGGATGGTCTGACGTGAAGAAACAGACATCACATCTCTGGATGAAAACAGATGTTGTGTCAGTATGCATGTCTCTTTCATGATGTTACTTTCCTCAAGAGAAATTATTTTCAAAAGACCAAAAGCTGGCTGACATATTTGAAAAAAGCATCTACTGTTACATCAGCCCTGTGGTCGGTCGTCTGTAGATAGATAGATCATAGATAGACATGTGGTTGCATCAGATCTAGAGGGAATAGCGTCGTATCAATCAGGAGAGTTGGGGTTGATTTACCACTAACAGTAACATCAGCTCTCTGTTCAGCTCAGCTCAGTGGTGATGGCTTCTGGGAGACTTCCCTCCTCCTTCTTCTTCTGCTGCTCAGTTCAGATGCTTCTCTTTGTTTTTCATGGGAGGCATCTAAAATTCATGTTGTCCCAGTTTCTCTGGTTGAGTTTCTCTGGGTTAAAGCCATGTTGCCACACTGCTGCTGTTGCACTCTGGGACAGAGACATGGATCCATCTCACTCTCTCTCTCTCTCTCTCACCATGGGCTCATGTCTTGGATGGGGAAATGTGAGTCTTAAGAAATATTGTTCATTTTCAGAACATATCTCCACTCACATTGGGAATATTCTTACTCTAAACAACAAACCCTAACCCAGCAGGCCCTCTGATCGTGTTTGATTGTTTTTAAACTCCAGCGGTTGGTTGATGTTGAACCACTACAGTGGAGCCCTTGGGCTGCTGGGCTGGGCCTGATCACAACACACATCAACCCTGTTCATTCTACTGACTAGGAATAAAGGAACAGTTATAGCAGCCAGCAGTGTAGCCTTTTAATTAGGAACCACAGTCTGTCTGTGCTGTCTAGGGACAATCAATAACAGTGGAAATACATAATAGATGAAAAGAGAGCAGAGGGACTGGGGGGCTGCCTCCTTGGCCTCCACTATGGTCAGGCTGCTCGTCTGTCCCAGAGCAGCCTCCTGTTTGTCCCAGGCAGAAGGGATCAATCCTGGGTCGATGCAGCTGGAGTGACAGGGCAGAAGTAACAGACCAGCCTGGTGGTGAGACAGAGCAGACCAGTAGGACTGCGTCCCAAATGGCACCCTATTCCCTTCATAGTATACCTGCCTGGGGTCTTTATTTACATCTTGTTTACATCTATTTACATTTTGTTTACATCTATTTACACTTTCTGTTTACATGTACATTTATTCCATAATCATTTCAAAAGGGGAGGTACCTTACAAGCCTCTCAGGGTTTTCTACCTCTCCTGCACATGCTGTTTTCCTTTTCAAATCTGATCACATTGTTTTGCATTTTCTTGTGTGATTATTATTTTTTTAACAATAATAATAATTAAAACATCTATCTACCAAAGCCTGTTTAGTCTGAAATCTGTTTAGTTTAGACCTCTTCCTCTGTAGTGATCTGCCTTTTCATTCCAACTGCTTATATTGATGTCATGTGTAGGTCCTTTACATACCATGCTCCAGGTATGGATGTAAAGCTTTTGTCTCAGTTATAGTGAGAAATCTACACTAGCACTGTTGGAGCTAGGAACACAAGCATTTTGCTACACCCGCAGTAACATCTGCTAAATACTGAATGTGTATGCGACCAATGCAATGTTTTTTTATTTTGATCCTCTCTGCTACTGTGGGAGTCAGTGGATGTGTCCCAGATTTCACCATATTCCTTACATAGTGCACTACTTTTTACCAGGGCTCTGGTCAAAAGTAGTGCTCTATATAAGGAATAGGGTGCCATTCGATACGAAACCAGTGTGTGGTAGATGGCAGGCAGTAGAGACACAACATAGAGAGGCCAAAGGTACTGCCATGTCTACCACACACTGGTTTCGTCTCAAATGGCAGGCAGCAGCCATATCCTCATCCTCAACCCCACCTCTCCTCCTTTCCACAAGCCTCCGCAAAGGCCATGGATCCATCTTTCTCTCTTTCTCTCTCTCTCTCATGCGTGGTAACCCTGGAGAATTCCTGATGGGGGATTTTTTGGCAGCTGCTTACATTAGCATGATCCTGATGGAACATTATGTGGGCACTGCCTCCCCACATTAGCATAAGATGGCTGTAGGCCATGCCTCCCTGCTCTGGGTAATGGGGACCAGGGGCAAAGCTGGTAGGAAGAGGGGAGGAGGTAGAGAGGAGGAGGAGAGGAGATAGGGGTACAGCTGGCTGGGTGAGGAGAGAAACAGAGGAGAGGAGTAGAATATACATGATCAAATGCAAATCTTAGAATCAACTATTAAAGACTACCAGAACCCACTGGATTCTCCAATTACATTGAATGAACTACGGGACAAAATACAAACCCTCCAACCCAAAAAGGCCTGTGGCGTTGATGGTATCCTCAAAGAAATGATAAAACATACAGACCACAAATTCCAATTGGCTATACTTAAACTCTTTAACATCATCCTCAGCTCTGGCATCTTCCCCAATATTTGGAACCAAGGACTGATCACCCAATCCACAAAAGTGGAGACAAATTTGACCCCAATAACTACCGTGGGATATGCGTCAACAGCAACCTTGGGAAACATCCTCTGCATTATCATTAATAGCAGACTAGTTCATTTCCTCAGTGAAAACAATGTACTTGTGATGAGTTGATGTCGAAGGAGTCAGGCTCAGGAGGGTAAATCACAGAATAACAGGCTTTATTCCGCAGAAATGCATCAAAACACGCTAGTGCGCAAAACAGGCGCACTGGAAAATACAAGGCACACGGGGAAATATCCCAGCGATACAAAATACACTGAGCTCCACGAGCTTCACTATCCTCCAGAATAAACAATCACACACAAAGACAAGGGGGCAGAGGGAACACTTATACAGGTACTGATAGGGGATATGAACCAGGTGTGTGTAATAAACAAGACAAAACAAATGGAATGATGAGATGAGGAGCGGCAGTGGCTAGAAGGCCGGTGACGACGAACGCCAAAGCCTGCCCGAACAAGGAGAGGAGGCAGCTTCGGAGGACGTCGTGACAGTACTGAGCAAATGTCAAATTGACTTTTTATCAAATTACCGTACGACAGACCACGTATTCACCCTGCACACCCTAATTGACAAACAAACAAATCAAAACAAAGGCAAAGTCTTCTCATGCTTTGTTGATTTCAAAAAAGCTTTTGACTCAATTTGGCATGAGGGTGTGCTATACAAATTGATGGAAAGTGTGGTTGGTGGAAAAACATACGACACTATAAAATCCATGTACACAAACAACAAGTGTGCCGTTAAAATTGGCAAAAAACACACACATTCCTTTCCACAGGGCCGTGGGGTGAGACAGGGATGCAGTTTAACCCCCACCCTCTTCAACATATATTGGCGAGGGCACTAGAACAGTCTGCAGCACCCAGGCTCACCCTACTAAAATCTGAAGTCAAATGTCTACTGTTTGCTGATGATCTGGTGCTTCTGTCCCCAACCAAGGAGGGCCTACAGCAGCACCTAGATCTTCTGCACAGATTCTGTCAGACCTGGGCCCTGACAGTAAATCTCAGTAAGACAAAAATAATGGTGTTCCAAAAAAGGTCCAGTTGCCAGAACCACAAATACAAATTCCATCTAGACACCGTTGCCCTAGAGCACACAAAAAACTATACGTACCTCAGCCTAAACATCAGCGATCTGAGAGACAAGGCAAGAAGGGCCTTGTATGCCATCAAAAGGAACATAAAATTCGACATACCAATTAGGATCTGGCTAAAAATACTTGAAGCAGTTATAGAACCCGTTGCCATTTATGGTTGTGAGGTTTGGGGTCCGCTCACCAACCAAGAATTCACAAAATGGGACAAACACCAAATTCAGACTCTGCATGCATAATTCTGCTAAAATATCCTCTGTGTACAACGAAAAACACCAAATAATGCATGCAGAGCAGAAATAGGCCGATACCTGCTAATTATCAAAATCCAGAAAAGAGCCGTTAAATTCTATAACCACTTAAAAGGAAGCGATTCCCAAAGACATCACCTACAGAGAGATGAACTTGGAGAAGAGTCCCCTAAGTAAGCTGGGGCTCTGTTCACAAACACAAACAGACCCCACAAAGCCCCAGGACTACAACAACAACAACAACAACAACAACAGCAACACAATTACACCCAACCAAATCATGAGAAAACAAAAAGAGAATTACTTGACATATTGGAAAGAATTAACAAAACAACAGAGCAAACTAAAATGCTATTTGGCCCTAAACAGAGAGTACAAAGTGGCAGAATACCTGACCACTGTGACTGACCCAAACTTAAGGAAAGCTTTGACTATGTACAGACTCAGTGACCATAGCCTTGCTATTGAGAAAGGCCGCCGTAGGCAGACCTGGCTCTCAAGAGAAGACAGGCTATGTGCACACTGCCCACAAAATTAGGTGGAAACTGAGCTGCTCTTCCTAACCTCCTGCCAAATGTATGACCACATTAGCGACACATATTTCCCTCAGATTACAGAGATCCACAAAGAATTCGAAAAAAAAAACCCAATTTTGATAAACTCCCTTACCTGCTGGGTGAAATACCACAGTGTGCCATCACAGCAGCAAGATTTGTGTCCTGTTGCCACAAGAAAAGGGCAACCAGTGAATAACAAACACCATTGTAAATACAACCCATATTTATGTTTATTTATTTTCCCATTTGTATTTAACTATTTGCACATTGTTACAATACTGTATACAGTGGGGGAAAAAGTATTTAGTCAGCCACCAATTGTGCAAGTTCTCCCACTTAAAAAGATGAGAGAGGCCTGTAATTTTCATCATAGGTACACGTCAACTATGACAGACAAATTGAGAAAAAAAAAATCCAGAAAATCACATTGTAGGATTTTTTATGAATTTATTTGCAAATTATGGTGGAAAATAAGTATTTGGTCACCTACAAACAAGCAAGATTTCTGGCTCTCACAGACCTGTAACTTCTTCTTTAAGAGGCTCCTCTGTCCTCCACTCGTTACCTGTATTAATGGCACCTGTTTGAACTTGTTATCAGTATAAAAGACACCTGTCCACAACCTCAAACAGTCACACTCCAAACTCCACTATGGCCAAGACCAAAGAGCTGTCAAAGGACACCAGAAACAAAAGTGTAGACCTGCACCAGGCTGGGAAGCCTGAATCTGCAATAGGTAAGCAGCTTGGTTTGAAGAAATAAACTGTGGGAGCAATTATTAGGAAATGGAAGACATACAAGACCACTGATAATCTCCCTCGATCTGGGGCTCCACGCAAGATCTCACCCTGTGGGGTCAAAATGATCACAAGAACGGTGAGCAAAAATCCCAGAACCACACGGGGGGACCTAGTGAATGACCTGCAGAGAGCTGGGACCAAAGTAACAAAGCTTACCATCAGTAACACACAACGCCGCCAGGGACTCAAATCCTGCAGTGCAAGACGTGTCCCCCTGCTTAAGCCAGTACATGTCCAGGCCCGTCTGAAGTTTGCTAGAGTACATTTGGATGATCCAGAAGAGGATTGGGAGAATGTCATATGGTCAGATGAAACCAAAATAGAACATTTTGGTAAAAACTCAACTCGTCGTGTTTGGAGGACAAAGAATGCTGAGTTGCATCCAAAGAACACCATACCTACTGTGAAGCATGGGGGTGGAAACATCATGCTTTGGGGCTGTTTTTCTGCAAAGGGACCAGGACGACTGATCCGTGTAAAGGAAATAATGAATGGGGCCATGTATCGTGAGATTTTGAGTGAAAACCTCCTTCCATCAGCAAGGGCATTGAAGATGAAACGTGGCTGGGTCTTTCAGCATGACAATGATCCCAAACACACTGCCCGGGCAACGAAGGAGTGGCTTCGTAAGAAGCATTTCAAGGTCCTGGAGTGGCCTAGCCAGTCTCCAGATCTCAACCCCATAGAAAATCTTTGGAGGGAGTTGAAAGTCTGTGTTGCCCAGCGACAGCCCCAAAACATCACTGCTCTAGAGGAGATCTGCATGGAGGAATGGGCCAAAATACCAGCAACAGTGTGTGAAAACCTTGTGAAGACTTACAGAAAACGTTTGACCTGTGTCATTGCCAACAAAGGGTATATAACAAAGTATTGAGAAACTTTTGTTATTGACCAAATACTTATTTTCCACCATAATATGCAAATAAATTCATTAAAAATCCTACAATGTGATTTTCTGGATTTTTTTCCCTCATTTTGTCTGTCATAGTTGACGTGTACCTATGATGAAAATTACAGGCCTCTCTCATCTTTTTAAGTGGGAGAACTTGCACAATTGTGGTGGCTGACTAAATACTTTTTTTCCCCACTGTATATATATATACATAATATGACATTTGAAATGTCTTTATTCTTTTGGAACTTCTGAGTGTAATGTTTACTGTTAATATTTATTGTTTATTTCACTTTTGTTTAGTATCTACTTCACTTGCTTTGGCAATGTTAACATACGCTTCCCATGCCAATAAAGCCCTTAAATTGAATTGAATTGAGTAAAGGAGAAAGAGGAGAGGGGGATATGGGGCTCTGGAGGACGAGATGGCACAGCTGGCTGCTGTCTTCGAGAAGGAGAGGAAGAGGAAAGGAGAGGTGGGGAGTAGGAAGAGGTGAGAGGGAGATAGGCTGCCAGTTGGGACGCAGACAATGTTTTCTTTGTCAAAACATTTTTGTAATACTTCTCTGTAGACATAAATTTTTTAAAATCCAACTCCCCACCACAGTGAAGAAATAAAGGTTTTACATTAGCCAATTATTTCAACACTTGGGTTATAACTTGGTTATCTGCTGGGGTGGAGTAAAAGAGTGTCTACAGTGAGGGAAAAAAGTATTTGATCCCCTGCTGATTTTGTACGTTTGCCCACTGACAAAGACATGATCAGTCTATAATTTTAATGGTAGGTTTAATTGAACAGTGAGAGACAGAAAAACGCATGTAAAAAATGTTATAAATTGATTTGCATTTTAATGAGGGAAATAAGTATTTGACCCCTCTGCAAAACATGACTTAGTACTTGGTGGCAAAACCCTTGTTGTCAATCACAGAGGTCAGACGTTTCTTGTAGTTGGCCACCAAGGTTGCACACATCTCAGGAGGGATTTTGTCCCACTCCTCTTTGCAGATCTTCTCCAAGTCATTAAGGTTTTGAGGCTGACGTTTGGAAACTCGAACCTTCAGCTCCCTCCACAGATTTTCTATGGGATTAAGGTCTGGAGACTGTCTAGGCCACTCCAGGACATTAATGTGCTTCTTCTTGAGCCACTCCTTTGTTGCCTTGGCCGTGTGCTTTGGGTCATTGCAACTCCACGAGGTGAGATCTTGCATGGAGCCCCAGGCCGAGGGAGATTGACAGTTCTTTTGTGTTTCTTCCATTTGCAAATAATCGCACCAACTGATATCACCTTCTCACCAAGCTGCTTGGCGATGGTCTTGTAGCCCATTCCAGCCTTGTGTAGGTCTACAATGTTGTCCCTGACATCCTTGGAGAGCTCTTTGGTCTTGGCCATGGTGGAGAGTTTGGATTGATTGATTGCTTCTGTGGACAGGTGTCTTTTATACAGGTAACAAGCTGAGATTAGGAGCACTCCCTTTAAGAGTGTGCTCCTAAACTCAGCTCGTTACCTGTATAAAAGACAGCTGGGAGCCAGAAATCTTTCTGATTGAGAGGGGGTCAAATACTTATTTCCCTCATTAAAATGCAAATCAATTTCTAACATTTTTGACATGCGTTTTTCTGGATTCTTTTGTTGTTATTCTGTCTCTCACTGTTCAAATAAACCAACCATTAAAATTATAGACTGATCATTTCTTTGTCAGTGGGCAAACGTACAAAATCAGCAGGGGATCAAATACTTTTTTCCCTCACTGTAAGTAATACAACCCACTGGGCACAGATGTCATTTCAACATCTAGTTTTGATTTACATTTGGTTGTCAACTAACGTGAATTGAACTACTTGTAAGTCGCTCTGGATAAGAGCGTCTGCTAAATGACTTAAATGTAAATGTAATGTAAATGTAATTGAACGTGAAATCAACAAAACATTTCACCATGTCATTGGATTTAGGTTAAAAGTTGTGTGAAAAAAATACAACATTCCCTCTTGCTGATGACTTTTTACAAATCCAATAATTTTTCCACGTTGATTCAACGTCATCACATAGTTTTTTTTTTTTATGACATGGAAACAACATTGATTCAACAATTTTTTGCCCAGTGGGAAGGCTGTGGTTGAGGATCAGTCACTCAGAAGAAGCAGTATTTGAGAAGTAGTCAGGAGAGAGATTAAATGTTAGCTTCTATTCAGCACCAGGGGTGTGTTCCAAATGGCACTCTATTCCCTATATAGTGCACTACTTTTAACCCATTCAAAACAGTGCACTATATAGGAAATGTGGGTGCCATTTGGGAAGCAAGCAGTGATTTCAGAAAGAGCTTGAATGTCAGGCAGAGATGATTCTGACGTTTGGATTTTCTCACTGTTAACGGAGCCTTTTGTGTAATATCAACTGATGTTCAACTGCATAGCAAATAGACTTGAATGACATCCAACACATTTGACATTTTAGTAATTTAGCAGAGCGACTTACAGTTAGTGCATTCATCTTAAGATAAATAGGTGGGACAACCACATTATCCCTATTTTTACATTTTTAAACACCTTTCTTCTCACCTTCTTACCTTCTCACCTTTCCACCTGGTGCCATCTCCCTCCTTCTCAACTATCATTGACTGCTTCTGTCTGGAAATAGATATGCATATTTATGCTAATGAGGCATGCAAGGCATGTAAGTGATATTACTGTCATCTACGGCTGTGACAATACCAGTATCGCAATATTTCTTCCATGGCAAAAATGAAAACACGAAGCAGACCAACTCTTTTGTCTTTTAAAAACCTGCTGTATGCTAAATATTGTGTGCTATAGAGTACCACAGTATGAATCATAATACCAATAATTCCTAGTTGTCAAACAGGGAAATAAATAAAATCCAAAGCGACTTACAGTGATGCGTGCATACATTTTTGTGTATGGGTGGTCCCGGGGATCGAACCCACTACCCTGGCGTTACAAGCGCCGTGCTCTACCTGTTGAGCTACAGAGGACCTGAGCAATCGTTTTTCCACCATACATTTTTCACATATTTTTTTTTAAACACTTAAAATAAGGACTGTGTTCCGTGTAGGCTTACCCTGGTGTGACGTTTTGATAACCGTGTAAATCACTCTAGGTCAAGGTGAACTTTATCAATATATTTGCCTGTATTTACCCCCTAAAAATGAAATGCTACTTAGCTGCTAATGTGGATATCCGAAAGAACTACAAATGCCATGATGATCTGGACGAGA
The DNA here is from genome assembly GCF_964263955.1 of Coregonus lavaretus. NCBI lineage: Eukaryota > Metazoa > Chordata > Actinopteri > Salmoniformes > Salmonidae > Coregonus > Coregonus lavaretus. The sequence continues at coordinate 20,083,122 of NC_140017.1, read as the reverse complement.
CTGCCGATTCGAGGCAAAGGGAAGAATCTCCGGATTAACCATCTAATGTTAGCTAAATGTAGTAATTAATCAATTAGATTACATTTCTTTAAATGGACAATTATGTCAACTGTCTTGTGCAAGTTTATCAAAAGTCATGCCAGGGTAAGCCTACATGAAACACAGCCCTTATTTTAAGTGTTTCTAAAATCCCCAATGGGAAAAATGTATGGTGGAAAAATTATTGGAACCATTTGCCTGTTTGACCGCTAGGTTTTATAGGTATAATGACACCTTCACTGTGGGGCTCTATAACTTGGAAATTCAATTAATGTGACTCTGGATGACAACATAATTATGTTTTCCTAAAGAACTTAAATCCGCTTCGTGTTTTGTTTCCACAAAGTAAAACTTTACCATCACTCTTTGTATTAAGGACTTGTCCATGGTTTCTGCTGTGTCCCCTTGTATGTTTTTATGAATGCTGTAACTTAACTTGTTCTAAATGTTATTTACTTGAATAGACGATTTTTCTGTTTGTCCGTCCGTCTGTAGTTCTGGCGAGTCTGTTTAGACACTTCTGTGTTATGAAACTGCTGATTCCACTGTCATTTAATTCCAGCTTGCCTCTAACTAAGATATGTGGCTCATACATATATTCATGAGAAAGGAATGGACAACTGTACATGTTCCATTCCCATAGTTTAATTAAGGAAATGTAAGATGGCAGCTTGGCAGCCCTGTGGTTATTTATCCCCTTATTGCCTATTGTTCTGTTTTGAGCTGCAAGGCACAAGATGCGTCCCAAATGGCACTCTATTCCCTATACACACTACTTTTGACCAGGGCCCATAGGGAATAGGATGCCATTTGGGACACATACTCAACCAGTATAGAGAGAAATAATAAGGATTTATACTGTTGTAGCATATATTTTACATTTTTAGTCATTTAGCAGACGCTCTTATCCAGAGCGACTTACAGTTTAGTGAGTGCATACATTTTTCATACTGGCCCCCCGTGGGAATCAAACCCACAACCCTGGTGTTGCAAGCGCCATGCTCTACCAACTGAGCTACAGGAGGCCTGTACTTACAAGAGAGAAACAAGAGAGAAACAAGGCTACAGATGTAGGATCTTAATCTGATCACTCGTTTGTTGCTGAGAATGTTCCTGCACAGCAGGAAATGCAAACTTGTAGTGTATTTGAGTTTTTAAAGGCTTCTAAAATTTGTAATTTCCACTTTGAATTGATTTGCCCTAACGAAAAATGTATCAACCCCTTACAAAATTTATTACAAAAATATGTGCTGTTGGGGGTACTGGAGGACTGGAGTTGGGAAACACTAAATTATCATCCCCAGAGCACCAGAGGAGGACCAGACCATATTAGGATGGCTCAGAGGCTTCTCTGCAGAAACATCAAACTGCATTGACACATCCCTGGCTTGCTCTGAGACATTTCCGTTACACACTGAGAGTGGCGAGCCTAGCCACACATACCTGCTGCCAGCTTGATGTTACCAATGACAATAGGAAGTATGTCTCATCAGAGAACAGTGTCTTGTCATATTGTAAACAGCTGACATTGTTAACATCTCCAGTCAACAGAGGGTGCGTCCCAAATGGACGAGAACGTTTCAGAACCCTACTTATGTGACGCGTACTGAGTATACGAAGAGGCAGGACGCAGACACAGGAATTAACAAGGTCAAGGTTTACTTAACAATGAGCAAGAGAAACAACAAAGAGAGTAAAAGACACGAAGTTTAACAATCACACACAACATTATCCAGAACAGTCCAGGGCTAAATAGGGGTGGTGATGAGATGATGAGGTGCAGGTGCGCTGGAGGGGATTAGGGTGCGTTGGGTTTCCATTCCGGTGTTGCCGAGGTGGTGTGCTCAGACCGGTGGCTCAGTAGACCGGCGAATCAGAGCGCCGGAGGGGAGCAACGGGAGGAGACGTGACAACTTAGTGCACTACTTTTGACCAGGGCCCATAGGGCTCATCCCCCATTTGGGACATAACCTGAGGCTTCATAACCATCCATGAGATCTGGGGGATGATGTGTGCTCTTATCTAACACAGACATAGTACTGTTTAGACTAGCTTCTCGTCCTGTATACATTTTACCCTCTTCAAATCAAATCAAATCAAATTTTATTGGCCACATGCGCCGAATACAACGGGTGCAGACATTACAGTGAAATGCTTACTTACAGCCCTTAACCAACAGTGCATTTATTTTTAATAAAAAAGTAAAATAAAACAACAACAAAAAAGTGTTGAGAAAAAAAGAGCAGAAGTAAAATAAAATAACAGTAGGGAGGCTATATATACAAAGGGGTACCGGTGCAGAGTTAATGTGCAGGGGCACCGGCTAGTTGAGGTAGTTGAAGTAATATGTACATGTGGGTAGAGTTAAAGTGACTATGCATAAATAATTAACAGAGTAGCAGCAGCGTAAAAAGATGGGGTGGGGGGTGGGGGTGGGGGGGCAGTGCAAATAGTCTGGGTAGCCATGATTATCTGTTCAGGAGTCTTATGGCTTGGGGGTAGAAGCTGTTGAGAAGTCTTTTGGACCTAGACTTGGCACTCCGATACCGCTTGCCGTGCGGTAGCAGAGAGAACAGTCTATGACTAGGGTGGCTGGAGTCTTTGAGAATTTTGAGGGCCTTCCTCTGACGCCGCCTGGTACAGAGGTCCTGGATGGCAGGAAGCTTGGCCCCAGTGATGTACTGGGCCGTACGCAACCAGTCAGGATGCTCTCAATGGTGCAGCTGTAGAATTTTTTGAGGATCAGAGGACCCATGCTTTGTCGTGCCCTCTTCACGACTGTCTTGGTGTGTTTGGACCATGATAGTTCGTTGGTGATGTGGACACCAAGGATCTTGAAGCTCTCAACCTGTTCCACTAGAGCCCTGTCGATGAGAATGGGGGCGTGCTCAGTCCTCTTTTTTTTCCTGTAGTCCACAATCATCTCCTTTGTCTTGGTCACGTTGAGGGAGAGGTTGTTATCCTGGCACCACACGGCCAGGTCTCTGACCTCCTCCCTATATGCTGTCTCATCGTTGTCGGTGATCAGGCCTACCACTGTTGTGTCGCCGGCAAACTTAATGATGGTGTTGGAGTCGTGCCTGGCCATGCAGTCATGGGTGAACAGGGAGTACAGGAGGGGACTGAGCACCCACCCCTGAGGGGCCCCTGTGTTGAGGATCAGTGTGGCAGATGTGTTGTTACCTACCCTTACCACCTGGGGGCGGCCTGTCAGGAAGTCCAGGATCCAGTTGCAGAGGGAGGTGTTTAGTCCCAGGATCCTTAGCTTAGTGATGAGCTTTGAGGGCACTATGGTGTTGAATGCTGAGCTGTAGTCAATGAATAGCATTCTCACGTAGGTGTTCCTCTTGTCCAGGTGGGAAAGGGCAGTGTGGAGTGCAATAGAGATTGCATCATCTGTGGATCTGTTGGGGCGGTATGCAAATTGGAGTGGGTCTAGGGTTTTTGGGATAATGCTGTTGATGTGAGCCATGACCAGCCTTTCAAAGCACTTCATGGCTACAGACGTCAGTGCTACGATTCAATCTTAGTCCTGTATTGACTCTTTGTCTGTTTGATGGTTCGTCGGAGGGCATAGCGGGATTTCTTATAAGCGTCCGGGTTAGAGTCCTGCTCCTTGAAAGCGGAAGCTCTACCCTTTAGCTCAGTGCGGATGTTTCCTGTAATCCATGGCTTCTGGTTGGGGTATGTACGTACGGTCACTGTGGGGACGACATCATCGATGCACTTATTGATGAAGCCAGTGACGGATGTGGTGTACTCCTCAATGCTATCTGAAAAATCCTGGAACATGTTCCAGTCTGTGCTAGCAAAACAGTCCTGTAGCTTAGCATCTGCGTCATCTGACCACTTTTTTATTAACCAAGTCACTGGTGCTTCCTGCTTTAGTTTTTGCTTATAAGCAGGAATCAGGAGGATAGAGTTATGGTCAGATTTGCCAAATGGAGGGCGAGGGAGAGCTTTGTATGCGTCTCTCTGTGTGGAGTAAAGGTGGTCTAGAGTTTGTTTTCCTCTGGTTGCACATTTAACATGCTGGTAGAAATTAGGTAGAACGGATTTAAGTTTCCTGCATTAAAGTCCCCGGCCACTAGGAGCGCTGCCTCTGGATGAACGTTTTCCTGTTCACTTATGGCCTTATACAGCTCATTCAGTGCAATCTTAATGCAAGCATTGGTTTGTGGTGGTAAATAGACAGCTATGAAAAATATAGATGAAAACTCTCTTGGTAAATAGTGTGGTCTACAGCTTATCATAAGATACTCTACCTCAGGCGAGCAAAACCTCGAGACTTCCTTAGTCTTTGATTTTGTGCACCAGCTGTTGTTTACAAATATACACAGACCGCTACCCCTTGTCTTACCGGAGTCAGCCGTTCTATCCTGCCGATGTAGCGTATAGCCCGCTAGCTGTATGTTGTCCATGTCGTCGTTCAGCCACGACTCGGTGAAACATAAGATATTACAGTTTTTAATGTCCTGTTGGTAGGATAACCGTAATCTTAGGTCATCCAATTTATTCTCAAATGATTGAAGATTGGCTAATAGGATTGATGGGAGAAGCAGTTTACTCGCTCGCCGTCGGATCCTTACAAGGCACCCCGACCTACGTCCACGATATCTCCGTCTCTTTCTCATGCGAATGACGGGGATTTGGGCCTTGTCGGGTGTCTGTAGGATATCCTTCGCGGCCGCCTCGTTGAAGAAAAAATCTTTGTCCAATACGAGGTGAGTAATCGCTGTCCTGATATCCAGAAGCTCTTTTTGGTTATAAGAGACGATGGCAGAAACATTATGTACAAAATAAATTACAAATAACACGGAAAAACACACATAATAGTACAATTGGTTAGAGGGCTGTAAAACGGCAGCCATCTTCTCCGGCGCCATTCTTGTTTGTCTCTTCGCAGGCTGTCTATGTTCAGCTGAAGACACAGGATGCCTCGACACCTTCCTGCTTTAAACAGAATACAGAGTCTCTATGGAAGTAATAATAAATAATAATAATATGCCATTTAGCAGACGCTTTTATCCAAAGCGACTTACAGTCATGTGTGCATACATTTTTACGTATGGGTGGTCCCGGGGATCGAACCCACTACCCTGGCGTTACAAGCGCCATGCTCTACCAATTGTATACAGAGTGTACATCCCAAATGGCATCCTATTCCCTATATAGTACACTACTTTTGACCAGAGCTCAACTGGCCATGGTCAATAGTAGTGCACTATATGGGGAATAGGGTTCCATTTGGGATGCAATCACTGATGTCACAGGAGATGTTCCTGCTATCTGCTGTATGTTTGTCTGTCTGTTCTGGAAGTTTGGCACATCCCTCACCTGGGTTTGTTAAGCTATCAACACTGGCAAAATGTGTCAGCTACTGTCTGTCTGTCTGTCTGTTCAGGCTCTGTCCCTCAGGCCTCACACTCCTGTTCTCACAGAGAATTGAACCATATCCCAACAAGGTTACAGCACAGACCTGATGACAGTTGAAACCATGTACCCCTGCCTGTTAACATCCCACATTCCCCCAGCCCAGAGTGTCCTCTCCTGACAGACTCCCAGCTGAGTAATGTTCTGTTCTGTTCCACTCTGGCTCCAACCACCTGCAGGCCTCTGATGTGTGCCTGAACTGCCAATGAGAATATCTGTAGTGACAGGTGGAAGTGTTTGAGTCTGGCTAGTTTGGCCCTGCCTGCTGAGAGAAGGAGCTGCATTCTGAAACCTGCAGAGGATCTGATCTGGGACATGAGTTCAACGGTCTGTCTGGCTTCACAATGGGTCTGTTCTGTTATCGTTGGGTGTGTCCCAAATGGCACCCTATTCCCTATATAGTGGACTACTTATAACCACAGCCCTATGGACCTTGGTCAAAAGTAGTGCCCTATATTGGGATCAAAGCGCTATATAAATCCAATTAATTATTATTATTATTTGAGACCTTTTCTGTTTAGCATCAAAATGGTTCTGTTCTCTTATCATGATCACCATCATCTCCAAACTAAGGGGAAAACATTTGACTTCAGAATGGTCAGATAGAGGCATTCTGGACTGATCTACTGCATTTGCAGTGAATACATCACATTTAAACAAACAACTTATAAAGGCTTTATAGAGCATTCATAAACACTACAAAGATGCCTCACAAAGCAGCAAAAGCAGCATTAGCCTGAAATTGTGACTACCTATCTGCATCTCAAAGGAAGCCTGCGTGTGTTTCCCTTGGCTGTGCAGTCCAGGGGCCGTATCCACAAAGTGTCTCAGAGTAAGAGTGCTGATCTAGCATCAGTTTTGACTTATGGATAATGATGAAAAATATTATATAGACTGATCCTAGATCAGCACTCCTATTATGAGACGCTTTGTGGATATGGACCCTGATCTCCCTCCATAGGCTCAGTATTAAGCCTGCTGCTGCTGGGTTGTTATCACAGAGAACAGTCTCTGCCTGTTTCTGGTTCTATTGGGACAGATGTTCCCTGGATGTTCCCATCCAGGCCTCGTTGTCTCACTGCCTTGTGTTCTATTGTCACAGTGTCTCTGTTGGCAGTCCTTGTATATATATACACACAATGTGCTGTCCATTCTGCCGATTCTGTCTCCTTTCGTCTCTCTGTGGGGATCAGCAGGCGTGCGTGCTTGTGCACAGATCTCCTAACTGGCTGAAGCCATGTTCTGTGTCTCGCCTCCAGGAGAAAGAGAGAGGGGAAGAAAGTTCAAACAAAGGGTCAGTGTTTTTAATTATTCTGATCAGGTGGAAGAATAACAAGATAATATTACAGTAGACTAGTTTTCTTTACATTTGCCTTGATGTTATTATATTCTGAGTGAATCAAAACAAGAAACGCATTAATATTGTTTTCAAAACAAATTCATTTAGTAGCTCATGCAAAATGTAAAATGCTAGTAGCTCATGCAAAATGTAAAAGGTTGAGAGTGTGACATATAAAATGTACACTGAGTGTACAAAACATTAAGAACACCTTCCTATTATTGAGTTACACCCCCCCTCCCCCCTTTTGCTCTCAAAACAGCCGCAATTCGTCGGGCTTAGACTCTACAAAGCGTTCCAATGATTTTTACAGTTGTGTCAAGTTGGCTGGATGTCCTTTGGATGGTGGACCATTCTTGGTACACATGGGAAACTGTTGAGCATAAAAAAAAACAGCAGCAAAGCAGTTCTTGACACAAACCGGTGCGCCTGGCACCTACTACCAATGTTCCCTCTAAGCTGCCCACGTAGCAGTAGCCCGAGACCACCGCACAGCTCCCCGGGACTGTCGTGCAGAATAAATATTAGCACACAGAGAGAGAAGCACGAGATTGAATTTCAGTCAAATTTCTAGAGCAGTGGTCACCAACCGTTTGATCACGATCGACTGGTCGATCTCCAAGGCATTCCTAGTCGATCGCCAAACATTTTTGTAAAAAACCCAACGATAAAGCCTTGTGTTCCTAATTTGTTTTATTTGTCTTGTGCTGTTGGCGGTAGGTGCACCCGATTCAGCTACCCTGTGCGTCGGGTAGGCAACTGTTGCCATTTTGAACCATTTTATGTGTCTGAAGGTACAAACTCTGCCTTTCCGGCGGGCCCAATCAGATGGCTCAGATTACCGCGTCTGTAGTAACGTAGCAGGCATAAAAGAAAGCTACAGCAAAAAACATTTTAAACCATGACTAGAGAGAGACTGTCAACGAATACAGCAAAGAGCTGCTGTTTGTATGAGTGAGTTCATGTTTAAGTTCTTACTCAGCACTGTCAACACTTTGTAAGCAATAAAATGTGTGTTCTTCCTATTTCCACTCAGCGCTACAACAAGCACTGCAGATATAATGAATGAGTACGAAAGTGTATCTATAGGCTTGCATTGTATTTATTATTAGCGGCTTGGGTCTTTTTTAATATTGAGGAATATTTAACTTTCTCTGTTCATAGGAGTAACAACTTGAATTTGTGCATGAGGCAGAAATAATGAGGTGCGACTCGAGTTTCGCCATCAGCTGGAAGACGGTAACCCTTTTTGGTCAGTGTCAGTGGAGGAAAGGGAGAGCGGAGGGATGTTGAGAGGCGGACCCTCAGTCTGCTGCTCTCTCCCTCCGCTGAGACTGACCATCAGATGCAGGAACTATCATCCCAGTAAAATAAAAAGCTAATTATTTAAATGTATGCTCACTCAGCTGTGCTTCACAACTAATACAACAACGGATCTATTACCGGTGGGATCATATAGTCTACCTCAAATTACAGGGCAATTCAAGCATAGCCAATATGTGGTGATAATGTATTGGGCCTATAGCTTACACAAACCTCATTTCTACATTACTGTTTTTAATTGGTAATGTTGCATAGGCTTAAGTTTTTTAAGTAATGTTAAAAAAAAAATCTGAACGGTAGACCTCAGCTTGCATTTTGACTCAGAAAGGGATCTTGACTCAGAAAATGTTGGTAACCACTGTTCTAGTTTTCCCTGCCAACACTATCAACGTTTCCCTTTACTGAATGAATTGTGATCTAATCAGCACAGTATTTTCTTGCATCAAACAACACAACAACATTTTCAGTCACCTCCTTGTCTGAAGGACAAGTGGATAAACAGGTTAATGTCAAGCCCTGCATGTTTTTTTTCAAAAGTCTCATGGACTGTAAATTGAACATCAAACATTGGCTGCTACTGTAGGCTGAATGATAGAACAGCTATTTCCATGTTAAGATGTTATGGGGTGCATTTTCTCAAGAGTTGTTAATGGTAGGCCACTCTGGTAGGCCTACATTATGGTCAAATAGCCACAGTAGCCTACTAGGCCACTGTTAACACTGTAACTTAAAGCGGGTACAGCCTCAGTGTTCACAGTAAACACACACTGAAAGTTGCACAGAATTTTCTCAGCGTTCAAGTTTGCGCTCAGCAGACCTGAAGTTTGCTCTGTGCCTAAAATGTTTTGAGGGAACATTGGCTTCTACCATACCCCATTCAAAGGCACTTACGTATTTTGTCTTGCCCATTCATCCTCTGAATGGCACACATACACAATCCATGTCTCAAGGCTTAGAAATCCTTCTTTAACCTGTCTCCTCCCCTTCATCTACATTGATTAAAGTGGATTTAACAAGTGACATCAATAAGGGATCATAGCTTTCACCTGGACTCACCTGGTCAATCTATGTCATGGAAAGAACAGGTGTTCTTAATGTTTGTACACTCAGTGCATATTGTGTTTATAATGAAATTACCTTTAAATACGTCCTTCTGTTTTTTTATTTAATTTAATCCACTAGTGTAGGGGCTGCAGTGACCATTATACTGATTATAATGCTTCATTCTATAGCTAGAGGTCTCCTGATATCTCCAGGAGTGATAAGTATAATTTGTGTCTGTTGTTGTCTAGTGCTGTCTTTTTGCTAACTGGGGCCATCTACTTTAAGTGCTGCCTGTCTTCCCAGTAGCCTACTTGACTGCTATTAACTTGCAGATTATTGTTGACACATCAACAAGGATTAAGGGGCAGGGCAATTTGTGAATGTTGTTGTCTTCATAATCAGTGGCTGTATTGGAGGGGGAGTGGTTTCTCCTCTCCTCGACAATCAACAGTTAGTTCCGGGAGGTGTGCTCTTCACCTCTGCAAGGAAATTTGCAATTAGTGTTAATACTTTAGTCTCCCCTGTTTTCTCAGCGACAGTCTCGTCGCAAAACTAAGACCATTGCCGAAACAAAGACGGTTCTTTTGTAGCTTTGGCAACTATGTGTGTGTTTTCTATACCTGTTAGCTCCTTTCCCTGTAGGCTTTACAGACACTCCCCACCCCTTGTCTGCAACCCTTCTAATTTAGTGAAACCTACGCACACAACCCATGTGGAATTCCTGGTCTCTGGCAGCGCTTGGAACTGCCGATCTGCGGTCAAGAACGCCAAGTTCATCTCAGCCTCAGAGACATGATCACCGCAGAGAACACTGCTACTCCAGCTGCTCTCTCTTCATCTGACTAATTTTCTCTCATAGTCCGAGAGCATCTGGTCGTCGCGGTGGTGGCACAGGGCAACTCATTTCTCCAAAGTGGACATTTTCTCTTTTCTCCTTCACTTACCTGTCCATCTCCTCATTTGAATTCCATGCTGTCACTGTCACTTGTCCACTCAAGCTTAACATTGTTGTCATATATTGCCCATCAGGTGCCCTTAGAGTTTCTCAATGAGCTTGACACCTTGATAAGCTCATTTCCTGACGATGTCTCACCACTCATTGTACTGGGCGACTTTAACCTCCTGGCGCCTGACTTCAATTCATTTCTCTCCACTCCTTTCCTCTTTTGATGTCACCCTTTTCCAAGTCACCTCCCACTCACAAGGCAGGCAATATGCTTGACATCATCTTCACTAGAGGCTGTTTGTTTACTAATCTCACTGCAACCCCCCTCCATGTCTCTGATCACTACTTTGTTTCCTTTTCTCTCCAACTCTCTTCCAGTCCTACCCACTTAGCCCCTACCCAGATGGTCAATGCACCGGTGCAATCTTCGCTCTCTCTCTCCCGCTACTCTCTCCTCTTCTATCTTATTCTCTCTTCCTTCTGCTAAATCCTTAGTAAACAAACAGCCTCTAGTGAAGATTATGTCAAGTGTATTACCTGCCTTGTCAGTGGTAGGTGACTTGGAAACAGTGAGGTCAAAAGAGGAAAGGAGTGGAGAGAAATTAATTGAAGTCAGGCGTCGGGAGGTTAATGTCGCCCAGTACGATGAGTGGTGAGCCATCGTCAGGAAATTAGCTTATCAAGGTGTCAAGCTCATTGAGGAACTCTAAGGGCACCTGATGCTCTCTACCCTCTTAGGGCCAAGTGTCTCAGGCTCTGCACACTCTTGGATTGCATCTTCCTCCCGGGGAAGGCCTGCCCACTCCAAGACCTCTCCATCACGGCTGAGAACTCCACAGTGTCCCTCTCCCAGAGTACAAAGAACCTTGGCGGGACCCTGGACAACACCCTGTCATTCTCTGCAAACATAAAGGCAGTGACTCGCTCCTGCAGGTTCATGCTCTACAACCTCCGTAGAGTACGACCCCTGCCTCACACAGGAAGCGGCGCAGGTCCTAATCCAGACACTTGTCATCTCCCGTCTGGACTACTGCAACTCGCTGTTGGCTGGGCTCCCCGCTTGTGCCATCAAACCCCTGCAATTTATCCAGAATTTTGATAGCCCGCCTGGTGTTCAACCTTCCCAAGTTCTCCCATGTCACCCCGATCCTCCGCACACTTCACTGGCTTCCAGTCGAAGCTCACATCCACTACAAGACCATGGTACTTGCCTATGGATCTGCCCCTCCTTACCTTAAGGCTCTGCTCAAACCATACACCCCAACCTGAGCACTCTGTTCTGCCACCTCTGGTCTCTTGGCCCTCCCAACCCTACGGGAGGGCAACACCATCGCAGCCTAGTCCCAGCTCTTCTCTGTCCTGGCACCCCAATGGTAGAACCAGCTTCCCCCTGAAGATAGGACAGCAGAGTCCCTGCCCATCTTCTGAAAACATCTAAAACCCTACCTCTTGAAAGAGTATGTTAAATAATCCCTTTGGTGAACTCACTCGGACTTGACTTCTTTCCCCCTTACTAGCTCTGACTTTGCTGAAAGCTTCTTTGTTGAGGATAAATGTACTTACTATGACTGTGAAATGTGGTTGTCCCACCTAGCTATCTTAAGATGTATGCACACAAAAAAAATATGGGGGATTTGAAGTGATGCAGAAAATTACATTGGAAGTTACAATCTATCTGCAATATTAAAGATGATCTACCCCCCATTTTTTTTCCCCAATGTTTTTCTTTTTTTAAAGGAACAAGAAAAAAAAAGAAGTATGCACTGACTGTTCATCGCTCTGGATAAGAGCATCTGCTAAATTACTAAAATGTAAATGTAAACATACTAGTCACCATCTCTCAATTGGGAGAGTAGTCTAACATCAGAGTACAGCACTATTATGGAATAGGGTGCCATTTGGGACATACCCTGACTCTTATTTTCTGCCAGGATTGCAGGTCTGATGAACATGCAATATTTATGAAAATTAGCAAAATAATCATCATAATTATTCCAGTTCAGTGAAGAAAATAAACCAGCCTTTTTACTAGGACTTTTCCCGACAAAAAAAAAAAATTGGTCGACTGAGAGTCGTCTGTATTTTTCCATATATGGACATCCTATGTGTTTTAATCAAATGAACTATATGCGCTGAGCTTGTCTGATGCTTTAAGCACACTGTTTTAAGACACAAATGAATAGAGGGAATCTGACATCAATTGATTTGATTTTGCTCAGACTTGCTGCGCTGTGTTAAAAAGAATGACAGCGAGTGACTGTGTGACTAGCACCCTTTTGACTCTCTCTCCATGCTGCAGCGACCACTACAGTCGTGGTCCAAAGTTTTGAAAATGACACAAGTATTGGTCTTCACAAAGTTCGCTGCTTCAGTGTTATGAGATATTTTTGTCAGATGTTACTATGGTATACTGAAGTATAATTACAAGCATTCTATAAGTGTCAAAGGCTTTTATTGACAATTACATTAAGTTTATGCAAAGAGCCAATATTTGCAGTGTTGACCCTTCTTTTTCAAGACCTCTGCAATCCGCCCTGGCATGCTGTCAATTAACTTCTGGGCCACATCCTGACTGATGGCAGCCCATTCTTGCATAATCAATGCTTGGAGTTTGTCAGAATTTGTGGGTTTTTGTTTGTCCACCCCCCTCTTCAGGATCGACCACAAGTTCTCAATGGGATTAAGGTCTGGGGAGTTTCCTGGCCATGGACCCAAAATGTCGATGTTTTGTTTCCCGAGCCACTTAGTTATCACTTTTGCCTTATGGCAAGGTGCTCCATCATGCTGGAAAAGGTATTGGTCGTCACCAAACTGTTATTGGATGGTTGGGAGAAGTTGCTCTCGGAGGATGTGTTGGTACCATTCTTTATTCATGGCTGTGTTCTTAGCCAAAATTGTGAGTGAACCCACTCCCTTGGCTGAGAAGCAACACCACACATGAATGGTCTCAGGATGCTTTACTGTTGGCATGACACAGGACTGATGGTAGCGCTCACCTTGTCTTCTCCGGACAAGGTGTTTTCCGGATGCCCCAAACAATCGGAAAGGGGATTCATCAGAGAAAATGACTTTACCCCAGTCCTCAGCAGTCCAATCCCTGTACCTTTTGCAGAATATCAGTCTGTCCCTGATGTTTTTCCTGGAGAGAAGTGGCTTCTTTGCTGCCGTTCTTGACACCAGGCCATCCTCCAAAAGTCTTCGCCTCACTGTGCGTGCAGATGCACTCACACCTGCCTGCTGCCATTCCTGAGCAAGCTCTGCACTGGTGGTGCCCCGATCCCGCAGCTGAATCAACTTTAGGAGACGGTCCTGGCACTTGCTGGACTGTCTTGGATGCCCTGACGCCTTCTTCACAACAATTGAACCTCTCTCCTTGAAGTTCTTGATGATCCGAAAAATGGTTGATTTAGGTGCAATCTTACTAGCAGCAATATCCTTTCCTGTGAAGCCCTTTTTGTGCAAAGCAATGATGACGGCACATTACTTATTATTATAATGATGATCGTAATAATAATAATAATAATAATAATAGGAGAAATAACATTAAGAAGGAGATAAAGAAAAAGCAGGCTTATTATTATTATTATAATAAATATAATTATTCTGATATTTTGGAAGAGTGTAAACAACACTGAATAAATTATTACCCGAGAGGCTGTTCTAACGAAGAAAACTGTGTAAAGCCTTTATTACAGCATAGCAAAGATTAAAAACAGCAGAATTTGTGAAATTGTTTATCCGACATGTTGTGGTTGCGTGAAGCTTGGCGCTCACGGAATCAGTAGGCTATTAAACAAACACTCAAACAGAAGCAGGATCTGTCTTATTTCTGTATATATATATGGATGATTTATAAAGCCAGCACATTTAACAGTTAAGCTATTCATTGTAGACCTAATTAAGTTGATGATTCCGCTCTCCTCACTTTTCTTAGACAAGTAAGGCAAGTGCTGTTTTTTCATCTCCTCATTCTGCTGCTGCCTCCGCTGCATTGTTCTCAACACCAATATACTAGTTAACTTTGCTATTATGCACATAGCAACATGGTCTAGGAAAAGGCGACAATTCAACAGCGCACTGATGTTTCAGAACCACGGACAGCGACCACTATCCAACGCGGGGGGAAGAGCATTTGTTATCAAATACATGTATTTTTATTAGTGTTGCACCATTGTTCTTACATAATATAACCATGTACAATTTCAGTAGCACATGTCTTAGTGATGGACTGTGCCATCCCCACGGCCTCCACAATGGATTAGTCCACTCAGACAGGCGCGAATAATACAGGTGTCTTGTACACCATGAAATTCTAAATAATGTTTTGCTACTGCTTGACTAAAGAAATCTCAGTCAACCAACAGCCTATCGAACAAACAATCGACCAGTTGACTGAATGGGGTCAGCCCTACTTGTATTTTATTTTTATTTTTACAATAGATCACTCCTGTACAGTAGCCTGGAGTGTCCAACTGAAGAACTGCACAGCATACAAAGCCCTCCCTCCCTCCTTCATTCTCTCCCTCCCTCCCATCCTCCCTCTATCCACTGTGACAAGGTCAGGTCGACCTTCATATAGCAGGTCACACTCAATCTCATAAACTAGCTCCAGAACACAGAACACTGGTCCAGCAGGGAGGGAAACAGGCACGCTGGTGGAAGCTATCAAATCCCTCTCGCTCACCGCCTGCCTGCCTGTCATCAAACACACACAAACACAGCAACACATACACACACACACACTCACACACACCCTCTGCACTGTGAGAACAAAAATCAGTGAGAAAGAATGAGCTGCAGTTCTGAGTTCTGACATAAGACTATTAACCTACTGGTAGAAAGGCATGCTCACATCACATCACTAGAAGCAGCCCTTAGCAGGGAAAGAGAGTGAGAGGAGAACTGGAGGGGAGGAATAAAGGAGAGGGAGAGGTTGAGGGGAGGAATAGAGGAGAGGGAGAGGTTGAGGGGAGGAATAGAGGAGAGGGAGAGGTTGAGGGGAGGAATAGAGGAGAGGGAGAGGTTGAGGGGAGGGGGGGAATAGAGGAGAGGGAGAGGTTGAGGGGAGGAATAGAGGAGAGGGAGAGGTTGAGGGGAGGAATACAGGACTGCCACATAATGAGATCAAAGTCTCCCAGTCTACCAATACCTGGGAGCTGAATCATGAAGTTCTACATTCGTCCCAAATGGCTCCCTATTCCCTATAGTGCACTCCTTTTGACCAGGGCACTATAGGGCAGTATAGTGCACCATAAAGGGAATAGGGTACCATTTGGGGCGCAGGCTCAGTCTCCCAATTAAATCAAATGTTACAACTACAGTAAGAAACTGTCATTTACGTTCATTGAGGAGGAGGAGAGAGAGGGGGGAGGGGAAGAGAGAAATAAAGAGAGCATCATAGAGAAAGATCTAGAGAGAGAAAGAACGAGAGAGAGAGAGAGGGGGGAGAGCGAGAGAGAGAGAGACCGAGTTTGTGTGTCTGTGTGTTTCTGCAATGAGCCGTATGATAGCTCTAACCTGGACGGTCATGTGGCGACTAGGTTCCAGTTGCAAATATGAGATCAAGTGCACCGCTGGGTAGTTAAACAACATAAAGGAGGTTTGGGTTGAGTCCGTCTGGAGGTCAGGGCTTCTCGTCTCGCCTGACTGGTCAGTTCCTCAGGGCAGCCAGTCAGATCACTGCACTCATGATCTCCCTCATCAGGCAGTGACAGCCATCTGGTGACTGTAGTACATTGATCTGATTTCTCTCTCTCTCTCTCTCTCTCTCTCTCTCTCTCTCTCTCTCTCTCTCTCTCTCTCTCTCTCTCTCTCTCTCTCTCTCTCTCTCTCTCTCTCTCTCTCTCTCTCTCTCTTTCTTTCTCAGTAGTGTAGTAATTGAATGCAATGAAAAATAATGAAAATACTGTGGTAGTAAAAAACACAGTTTTATATTGATGTGGGTTATGTTTATCCCCTAGGCTACTGAGACCTTGTATTGGTTCAGGACCCTGTAACGCTCCATGATAACATGATTTGGGTATATCCTAAATTGCACCCGATTCCCTATTTAGCACACTACTTTTAACCAGGGCTCATACAGCTCTGGTCAAAAGTAGTGTACTATATATGGAATAGGGTGGCGTACATGGGACGCATACATGGTATTACAGTATATTTATATTCCAGCTCTGCTTTTTATGAAAGTGAAATGATGTTGTACTCACGTCATCTCTGAACCAGCAATAATGTTTGCACTTACATCCCTGTTTCCGATCCCCGTGTATCTTATGATATGATCAGTAGACGTTCTGTTTGTGTCTGCAGGCTGTGTTGTGTGTCTATACTGCTGTACTGCTTAGAGACCAAGATATCAAGCAGCTCTCACTGTGAGCACTGTTGTTAGCTCTGTCAGATTCCACAGCTATGGCACTGCCATCTGTCTGCTCTGCCATTCACATGTTGCCTGGCCACACACACACACACACACAGTCTTGCGCATACATTTCAGTCCCATTCAAAATCATATTTTCCCTAACCCCTAACCCTAAACCTAACCCATACCCTTACCCTAACCTTAACCCAAAAACCTAAGCTTAACCCTAAACCTAACCCTAGCTCCTAACCCTAATTCTAACCCTAACACTAATTCTAACCTTAACCCTTAACCCTAAACCCCCTAGAAATAGCATTTGACCTTGTGGGGACCAACAAAATGTCCCCAGTTGGTCAAATTTCTCTTGGTTTACTATTCTTGTATAGTTAAATACATCCACACACACACACACACACACACACACAACTCCCGACCCAGGCTGGGAGTGGGGTTGGGTACTACAGGTTACTGACTGACTGTGTGTGTGGAAGAGAAGGACAGGGATGTGTTAGACCATTAGCCTAGCCAGCTCTACAGGGAGACAGAGTCTACTCTACAGGGAGACAGAGTCTACTCTACAGGGAGACAGAGTCTACTCTACAGGGAGACAGAGTCTACTCTACAGGGAGACAGAGTCTACTCTACAGGGAGACAGAGTCTACTCTACAGGGAGACAGAGTCTACTCTACAGCTTCATTGAGAAGTAATTACAGAAGATAAATAATTACATTACGGGCGGCAGGTAGCTTAGTGGTTAAGAGCGTTGTGCCAGTAACCGAAAGGTCGCTGGTTCTAATCCCCGAGCCGACTAGGTGAAAAATCTGTCGATGTGCCCTTGAGCAAGGCACTTAACCCTAATTGCTCATGTAAGTCGCTCTGGATAAGAGCGTCTGCTAAATGACTAAAATGTAAATGTTAATGTACATCACACATCAAATAAGCACCTTACCTAACAGAGCCATCAATCACACTCTGCTCCGGACGCGCACGCACGCACGCACGCACGCACGCACGCACGCACGCACGCACGCACGCACGCACGCACACACACACACACACACACTGACTGTCTGGCTAATTGGATTTCTTCCATGCTTCCTGGTGTCTGTAATGGAAGGTCTGTTTGGAGGCGATGAGGTTGATTCTGACTGGCCGCTTTGGACTCCATTTATTTTTTCTCCATCATGCATTCACTAACAACACTGTTTGATTTCTGTCTGAAATGGCTGTTATTTCTGATTTGCTTTTCTCTATCACTCCCTCTGCGGTTTTACACTGAGACTTAACAGAATAACAGACATATCTCTACTGTTTTTACTGTTGTTCTACTGTTTTTCTGATGTTGTTGTGTTTGATATTATGACAAAGGACATCCAGCTGCAGCAGGAACAATACAGAGTTTTCTTATCTCTGATATGAGCTGAACAAATCTCTCTCTCTCTCTCACTCACTCACTCACTCACTCACTCACTCACTCACTCACTCACTCACTCACTCACTCACTCACTCACTCACTCACTCACTCACTCACTCACTCACTCACTCACTCACTCACTCACTCACTCACTCTTTCCTCTCTGCCCTGCTGAATCCATGCCATTCTGGTAGATAGACGGTTCCATGACCGGTGAAACTGTTTAGGACTCATTGAAGACAACTCTATCTAAGTGTGAGGTATTTCCTGCAGTTGTCTATAGCTTCTAAAGTTTTGACATGTTCTTTCACACTGTCCATAAATGACACTGTTCAATAACCTATGTTGATAAGCATAAACCGACCAGTTGAATACCAGCATTTCCCTCCAAGGTTGTGGAGATCAAGCAGCGTGTGTGCACATGTGCATGCATGCACGTGTGTGTGTGTGTGTATGGGGCCAGCAGGGCCAGATGGAGCTTTTGTCTGGGTGTAATGAGCGTGATGTTTCAGGGGCCGACAGACCAGGCAGGTGGGACCAACCCATGGAGCAGGCAGGCAGGCAGGTTGTAGTAATTACACTCGTAGGCCCGAACAGGGTAGAGCAGAGAGACAAGCTGGACAGGGCAGGGTAGGGCAGAGAGACAGGCTGGACAGGGCAGGGTAGGGCAGAGAGACAGGCTGGACAGGGCAGGGTAGGGCAGAGAGACAGGCTGGACAGGGCAGGGTAGGGCAGAGAGACAGGCTGGACAGGGCAGGGTAGGGCAGAGAGACAGGCTGGACAGGGCAGGGTAGGGCAGAGAGACAGGCTGGACAGGGCAGGGTAGGGCAGAGAGACAGGCTGGACAGGGCAGGGTAGGGCAGAGAGACAGGCTGGACAGGGCAGGGTAGGGCAGAGAGACAGGCTGGACAGGGCAGGGTAGGGCAGAGAGACAGGCTGGACAGGGCAGGGTAGGGCAGAGAGACAGGCTGGACAGGGGAGATGTGGTGGAGGTAGCTGTGTATGCTGCTCTGTGTCAGTCTTCGCTACAGGTTATAGGGCGTGGAGTCAAAGATACATCGTTCCTATAAATCATTTGAACATATCTGGCAATGTTAGCGGTTAGTGTATCTACAGGAGCGTGCTCAACATCAGTGGAAGAACATCAATCACGTTCCAACCATGGAACGTCCTGTTTCCCCCAACACTATCAGACAACCGTGACCCGCCTGTCTGATAAGTAGAGAGGAGGGAGGAGGAAGAAGGAACAGAGAGCTTCAGAGAGAGAGAAAGAGGAGAAAGGAAAGAGAGGGAGAGGAGACGAACAGCAAAGATCCCATTCGTAGAGAGAGCAAGAGAAAGACAGGGAGAGAGGAGAGAGAGAGGGACAGGGTAAGAGGTAGATGAAGACAGACTAGTTTAGGAGCACAGCTCTGTGATATCCGTATGGAGAGAATGATTATCTTTCTAGCATTGTGTTTGACATTGTTAAGTAAAGTGAAGTGGGAGACAAAGCTATTGTTAAAATGGTTCTGGGCAAAATAATCCTGCTTGGAGGAATAGATAACAGGAAAATGAAATTGGCTAGAAAAGATAATGGTGAGCTGTGACCTTAATATGCAGTTAAGTGTATGTTATCAGGCTTTATGGAATGACAGAGCACTGTATAGGAGAGATATATCAAAAATTGTGTTTTAATCTGAGTTGTGTTTCAATCTGAGTTGTGTTTCTGTGGTTCAGAGATTCTGAAGCATTGTTCTCATATGATCTAGATCAGGGGTATTCAACTCTTACCCTACGAGGTCCAAAGTCTACTGGTTTTCTGTTCTACCTGATCATAAATTGCACCCACCTGGTGTCCCAGGTCTAATTCAGTCCCTGATTAGAGGGGAAGAATGAAAAAAACGCAGTGGAACTGGCTTCGAGGTCCAGAGATGAGTTTGAGGGATCTAGATTATCATCCTGAGATTATGACTTTCTGAGGTCTTGTGAGGGGAGCTGCTGTAAGTGTGTGTGTCTGATTTACCTGGAGTACATTATGGCCCGGTCCACCTCTCAGCCTGGTGAAACTCTCTCTATCTCCCTCTCTCTGCATTGCAGTGTGCTGCTGTCGCTCTCATCACTGTTTAGGGCTGTAGAGGCAATTATCTCCTCTCCTCCCTTTCTCTCTCTGTTTTCCCTCTTAATTTGAGCCAGTTTGCTACAGCAGGAAAATAATCCTGCAGCAACAGGAAATGTTAATTCTTATGTGGATTATAATTGATGGACATTTTTGTAGGGGTTGATACATTTTTCGTAAAGGGAAAATCAAGTGGAAATTACAAACTTCAGATGCCATTTTAAACCTCAAATATACTACAGGTTTTACATTTCTTGCGTTGCAGCAACGTTCACCTGCAACAGGGTGATCAAATTATGACCCTACATCTGTACACCACTTTAAAGTAGGGATCCCCCCAGCTCTCTCTCGCCCAGCAATCCTCTCCATATGCCTCCAGTCTGTGTCTGTGATAGCAGGATAATAGAATAGAACAGGAAGTGTATCTGCAGGTTAATGAGGTTAACGACTCTGACAACTCTTATCCTGACTGAAGCTGTTCAATTAGCAGAGATCATTAGACAGGCTTGGGTGTGTTGGGGGGGGGGGGGGGAGAGAGAGAGAGAGACACAGGGGGATCTCCTGTCCAAGTGTTTCTCCTGGCTACATAATTAGTCAGTCCGTCCCACTGCACCATGCAGCCCCCAGCCAAGGTGAAGTGAGCACAGCTGAATGCTGCAGTGCAGAGCTGCTCCAAGGTGACTGAGGATAGATATACAGTGAATAGATATCCCAGATAAATATACTGCCACTAGATCCCCCACTGTTTTAGGGTTGGTTGTGATAATGATTGATTGTGACACTTTTTAAACCTTTCTTTCATTGTGGAACTGCAGAGCTCCAAATTGTCAGGTTCTGACAACAACATATGCTTGTGTGTGTGTGTGTGTCAGTCAGCTGTGAGCACCAGATGGCTCCAGGCGTCTCTTTAATAAGACAGACAGACGCTCTGACAGGAAACAGCAGCGAAGAATCTGTACTTATTCCTCACCTTCAGACACACACACAGGGTACAGTGAGTCCTGGCGGGTCCTAGTGTACCCTTATGTTGAGAAACCAATCATGGAGTTGTTTAATCCTTAAGAGTCACCCGTGCATCAATCTAACAATCCCTATCAAAATCTGTCAGTTTAAACTAGAGATATCTGGTTTTTTGCATTGGCTGCGTCTCAATCCACCACATCCGCCTATGTCGGCCTTCCACATCTGCAGTGGAAGGTAGCCGAGCTACAGCGGTGTTTGTCAGACCATGGGACATCCCGACAATCGGTCTTCTCACGAAAATGCCTGTAGCGTCACGGGACTCATCTGAAGGTAACCCATACAAATGAATGGAGGTATGGAGGTCGTTTTGTGGCAACAAAAATAAGGGGTTAAATATGTGTCAAGCATTTTTTTCCTGAGCTTTCTTATATCTCCTAGATATAGGACAGACACTTTTGAGCTCAGCAGTACTACACCCTGAGTACCCAGGAGACAGGGAGGTCGTCTCCTCTCGCTGCCATGACTACTAGGCCTGCTTGTCTGTGTGTTTGTGTGTGATCTGTAGCGACACTCCCCAGACCTCCTGGTTATTCTATTCACATCACAGCCCCTCTTCCATTCCGGCAGATTTATTTCCTGCAAGATTGCTTTTTAATTTTCTCTCCTGCTCTGGACTGGCAACGCTCGTTACGAATCCTGTTTGACAATCTGAGCATTCACTGGAAAAGAGATGGCGATAGGGAGGGGGAGAAAGATATGCAGAGGGATAGAGAGAGGCAGGGAGATAGAAAGGCAGGGGTTGAGTGAAGAGGAGAAGAAAGGAGAGAACAGGAGTGAACAGGAGAGGAATGGAAAGGAATGGAGAGGAAAGGAACTGAGCTGAGAAGCCTTCAGATGGGGAAGCAGACCTGTGTCTCTGTCTCTCACAGTGAGCTGTGAATGTGAAGTGACTGGGTTGGTTTGGGAGGTAAAACACGGTGTCTCGGGGAGCTGGGAGCTCTCTGTACTGACCTTAGGATCCACCCCCAGCAGGGGAGGAAGCTAACTCTCAGTGGACACAACAAGTTCAAAATCAAATCAAATTATATTTGTCACATGCGGCGAATACAACAGATGTAGACCTTATAGTGAAATGCTTACTTACAAGCCTTTAACCAATAATGCAGTTCAAGAAATAGAGTTAAAATATTTACTAAATAAACTAAAGTAAAAAAAATTATAAAAGAAAGTAACACAATAAAATAACAATACTGAGGCTATATACAGGGTGTACCGGTACCGAGTCAATGTGCGGGGTACAAGTAACTTGTACATGTAGGTAGGGGTAAAGTGACTATGCATAGATAATATACAGTGAGGAGCAGGGGGGGGGGGGGGGATGTCAATGTAAATAGTCCGGGTGGCCGTTTGCTTAATTGTTCAGCAGTCTTATGGCTTTTGGTAGAAGCTGTTAAAGAGCCTTTTGGACCTAGACTTGGCACTCCGGTACCGCTTGCCCTGCGGAAACAGAGAGAACAGTCTATGACTTGGGTGACTGGAGTCTTTGACAATTTTTTGGGCCTTCCTCTGACACCGCCTAGCATATAGGTCCTGTATGGCAAGAAGCTTGGCCCCAGTGATGTACTGGGCCTTACACATGACACTATGTAGCACCTTACGGTCGAATGCCGAGCAGTTGCCATACCACATGGTGATGCAACCGGTCAGGATGCTCTCGATGGTGCAGCTGTATAACTTTTTGAGGATCTGGGGACCCATGCCACATCTTTTCAGTCTCCTGAGGGGGGAAATGTGTTGTCGTGCCCTCTTCACGACTGTCTTGGTGTGTTTGGATCATGATAGTTTGTTGGTGATTTGGACACCAAGGAACTTGAAACTCTTGACCCGCTCCACTACAGCCCCGTCGATGTGAATGGGGGCGTGTTCGGCCCTCCTTTTCCTGTAGTCCATGATCATCTCCTTTGTCTTGCTCACGTTGCGGGAGAGGTTGTTGTCCTGGCACCACACTGCCAGGTCTCTGACTTCCTCCCTATAGGCTGTCTCATCGTTGTCGGTGATCAGGCCTGCCACTGTTGTGTCGTCAGCAAACTTAATGATGGTGTTAGAGTCATGCTTGGCCACACAGTCGTGTGTGAACAGGGAGTACAGGAGGGGACTAAGAACGCACCACTGAGGGGCCCCTGTGTTGTGGATCAGCGTGGCAGATGTGTTGTTGCCTACCCTTACCACCTGGGGGCGGCCCATCAGGAAGTCCAGGATCCAGTTGCAGAGGGAGGTGTTTAGTCCCAGGGTCCTTAGCTTAGTGTAGGCCGTCGTTGTAAATAAGAATTTGTTCTTAACTGACTTGTTAGTTAAATAAAGGTAAAATTAAAAAAGTGATGAGCTTTGTGGGCACTATGGTGTTGAACGCTGAGCTGTAGTCAATGAACAGCATTCTCACATAGGTGTTCCTTTTGTCCAGGTGAGAAAGGGCAGTGTGGAGTGTGATTGAGATTGCGTCATCTGTGGATCTGTTGGGGCGGTATGCGAATTGGAGTGGGTCTAGGGTTTCCGGGATGATGGTGTTGATGTGTGCCATGACCAGCCTTTCAAAGCACTTCATGGCTACAGACATGAGTGCTACGGAGCGGTAGTCATTTAGGCAGGTTACCTTTGATTTTATTGGGCACAGGGACTATGGTGGTCTGCTTGAAATATGTAGGTATAACAGACTCGGTCAGGGAGAGGTTGAAAATGTCAGTGAAGACACTTGCCAGTTGGTCCATGCTTGCTCTGAGTACACGTCCTGGTAATCCTTCTAGCCCCACGGCCTTATGAATGTTCACCTGTTTAAAGGTCTTGCTCATATCGGCTACGGAGTGCGTGATCACACAGTCGCCCGGAACCGCTGGTACTCTCATGCATGTTTCAGTGTTGCTTGCCTCGAAGTGAGCATAAAAGGCATTTAGCGCGTCTGGTAGGCTCGCGTCACTGTGCAGCTCGCAGCTGGGTTTCCCTTTGTAGTCCGTAATAGTTTGCAAGCCCAGTTAAAGCGTGATGTTAACACTCAGTGGACACAACCAGTTAACAGGGTGATGCTAACACTCAGTAGACACAACCAGTTAAAGCGTGATGCTAACACTCAGTGGTGTTGTGGAAAATCGTCCTTATCCTCATTAACAAATAAAGCACTTTCAGATTTTTGTAGAATCAAGATAGACTTTATTACACAAGCAATAAAGCCGAGCTGGTCTGCTGAGCAACTGGCAGTCCCAGACTTGGAGCTCTCTTTTTATACAGCTTCATCTTTTCATATCATATCGGAACCCCCTCTTTATCCAAACAGCCACTCTCCCTTGACCTTGAGCCACTATGGTTTCTTTGTCTAGCCAGTTTCCTGTCTATGCCCATGCCTGCTTGGTTTCCCGTCCTCTTGCCTGACTATTGGTGGCGTGATAATATACGGTTGATGTCGGAAGTCTACATACACCTTAGCCAAATACATTTTAACTCGTTCGTTCACAATTCCTGACATTTAATCCTAGTAAAAATTCCCTGTTTTAGGTCAGTTAGGATCACCACTTTATTTTAAGAATGTGAAATGTCAGAATAATAGTAGAGAAAATGATTTATTTCAGCTTTTATTTCTTTCATCACATTCCCAGTGGGTCAGAAGTTTACATAAACTCAATAAGGATTTGGTAGCATTGCCTTTAAATTGTTCAATTTAATTTGGGTCAAAGATTTTGGGTAGCCTTCCATAAGCTTCCCACAATAAGTTGGGTGATTTTTGGCCCATTCCTCCTGACAGAGCTGATGTAACTGAGTCAGGTTTGTAGGCCTCCTTGCTCGCACACGCTTTTTCAGTTCTGCCCACAAATGTTCTATAGGATTGAGGTCAGGGCTTTGTGATGGCCACTCCAATACCTTGACTTTGTTGTCCTTAAGCCATTTTGCCACAACTTTGGAAGTATCCTTGGGGTCATTGTCCATTTGGAAGACCCATTTGCGACCAAGCTTTAACTTCCGGACTGATGTCTTGAGATGTTGCTTCAATATATCCACATAATTTTCCTTCCTCATAATGCCATCTATTTTGTGAAGTGCACCAGTCCCTCCTGCAGCAAAGCACCCTCACAGCATGATGCTGCCACCCCCGTGCTTCACGGTTGGGATGGTGTTCTTCGGCTTGCAAGCAACCCCCTTTTTCCTCCAAACATATAATATAATAATATGCCATTTAGCAGACGCTTTTATCCAAAGCGACTTACAGTCATGCGTGCATACATTTTTTATTTTTTTTTGTTAATGGGTGGTCCCGGGGATCGAACCCACTACCTTGGCGTTACAAGCGCCGTGCTCTACCAGCTGAGCTACAATGGTCATTATGGCCAAACAGTTATATTTTTGTTTCATCAGACCAGAGGACATTTCTCCAAAAGGTACGATCTTTGTCCCCATGTGCAGTTGCAAACCGTAGTCTGGCTTTTTTATGGCAGTTTCGGAGCAGTGGCTTCTTCCTTGCTGAGCAGCCTTTCACGTTATGTCGATATAGGACTTGTTTTACTGTGGATATAGATACTTTTGTACCTGTTTCCTCCAGCTTCTTCACAAGGTCCTTTGTTGTTGTTCTGGGATTGATTTGCACTTTTTGCACCAAAGTACGTTCATCTCTAGTAGACAGAACGTGTCTCCTTCCTGAGCGGTATGATGGCTGTGTGGTCCCTTGGTGTTTATACTTGCGTACTATTGTTTGTACAGATGTACAGTGAGGGAAAAAAGTATTTGATCCCCAGCTGATTTTCTAAGTTTGCCCACTGACAAAGAAATGATCAGTCTATAATTTTAATGGTAGGTTTATTTGAACAGTGAGAGACAGAATAACAACAACAAAATCCAGTTATAATTTGATTTGCATTTTAATGAGGGAAATAAGTACACTGCTCAAAAAAATAAAGGGAACACTAAAATAACACATCCTAGATCTGAATGAATGAAATAATCTTATTAAATACTTTTTTCTTTACATAGTTGAATGTGCTGACAACAAAATCACACAAAAATTATCAATGGAAATCAAATGTATCAACCCATGGAGGTCTGGATTTGGAGTCACCCTCAAAATTAAAGTGGAAAACCACACTACAGGCTGATCCAACTTTGATGTAATGTCCTTAAAACAAGTCAAAATGAGGCTCAGTAGTGTGTGTGGCCTCCACAGGCCTGTATGACCTCCCTACAACGCCTGGGCATGCTCCTGATGAGGTGGCGGATGGTCTCCTGAGGGATCTCCTCCCAGACCTGGACCTAAAGCATCCGCCAACTCCTGGACAGTCTGTGGTGCAACGTGGCGTTGGTGGATGGAGCGAGACATGATGTCCCAGATGTGCTCAATTGGATTCAGGTCTGGGGAACGGGCGGGCCAGTCCATAGCATCAATGCCTTCCTCTTGCAGGAACTGCTGACACACTCCAGCCACATGAGGTCTAGCATTGTCTTGCATTAGGAGGAACCCAGGGCCAACCGCACCAGCATATGGTCTCACAAGGGGTCTGAGGATCTCATCTCGGTACCTAATGGCAGTCAGGCTACCTCTGGCGAGCACATGGAGGGCTGTGCGGCCCCCCAAAGAAATGCCACCCCACACCATGACTGAACCACCGCCAAACCGGTCATGCTGGAGGATATTGCAGGCAGCAGAACGTTCTCCACGGCGTCTCCAGACTCTGTCACGTCTGTCACATGTGCTCAGTGTGAACCTGCTTTCATCTGTGAAGAGCACAGGGCGCCAGTGGCGAATTTGCCAATCTTGGTGTTCTCTGGCAAATGCCAAACGTCCTGCACGGTGTTGGGCTGTAAGCACAACCCCCACCTGTGGACATCGGGCCCTCATACCACCCTCATGGAGTCTGTTTCTGACCGTTTGAGCAGACACATGCACATTTTGGCCTGCTGGAGGTCATTTTGCAGGGCTCTGGCAGTGCTCCTCCTGCTCCTCCTTGCACAAAGGTGGAGGTAGCAGTCCTGCTGCTGGGTTGTTGCCCTCCTACGGCCTCCTCCACGTCTCCTGATGTACTGGCCTGTCTCCTGGTAGCGCCTCCATGCTCTGGACACTACGCTGACAGACACAGCAAACCTTCTTGCCACAGCTCGCATTGATGTGCCATCCTGGATGAGCTGCGCTACCTGAGCCACTTGTGTGGGTTGTAGACTCCGTCTCATGCTACCACTAGAGTGAAAGCACCGCCAGCATTCAAAAGTGACCAAAACATCAGCCAGGAAGCATAGGAACTGAGAAGTGGTCTGTGGTCACCACCTGCAAAACCAGTCCTTTTATTGGGGGTGTCTTGCTAATTGCCTATAATTTCCACCTGTTGTCAATTCAATTTGCACAACAGCATGTGAAATTTATTGTCAATCAGTGTTGCTTCCTAAGTGGACAGTTTGATTTCACAGAAGTGTGATTGACTTGGAGTTACATTGTGTTGTTTAAGTGTTCCCTTTATTTTTTTGAGCAGTGTATATTGTGCCCACTTATACCAGTCATTGCCCTCTGCCACCTTCCATACCCTTTCTTCCATATCTGTTGGGGCCCTAGCAGGTAAGGGGGCTGGTGTACGTGCCCAAGGAATAATTACTTCAGCGTTGCCTCCTGGGAATGTCGTGCTTGTAATTACTACATCATATTGTTTATCTAGGTATTGGGCTGTTGCTCTTATGTCTATGGTCCACCTGTCTCCTTCTTTTGATATCTTGATGTCACAGTTACTGCTGTCCCATGTGGTTTCCCCATAATCCCGGTGATGGGCCCACCCACACAATCCATCATCTGACCCTTACTCCTTAATAGCGAATGCTTTCTGTATTTCCGTCGTGGTTCTTGTTTGTGCAGGAATGGACATTCTAATCCTGTCTGTTTCTCGTCTTTGTCTTGTTTCTGTGCTTTTCACTGCTGCCAGCATGCAATTTTCCTTATTCAGCTGTTTTGGTTTGTTAGGGGGACCAGTCAAAGGCAGATAAATCAATGGTAGGGAGGTCTGGTGAGTCTTGGAGGTCTGGGAAGGTCTTCCCCTCTCTGGTCTGGACAGTCTGTCCCTCAACTGAGGGAATCAGCCATAGCACTTAGCTCATCAACAGCATTCCTACTGCCATCCTCCCACATT
The DNA here is from genome assembly GCF_964263955.1 of Coregonus lavaretus. NCBI lineage: Eukaryota > Metazoa > Chordata > Actinopteri > Salmoniformes > Salmonidae > Coregonus > Coregonus lavaretus. Next base: position 20,055,026 of record NC_140017.1, on the reverse strand, counting down.
TCCTTATTCTGGCCACCCCCAGCAGGGAGTGATGATTTTGCTTGAGCTTCCATCCTTTCTCCTTCTTCTTCTGTTCCTGTTTCCTCTTCTTCCCTAATGGGTGTTTCAGCATCCTCAGCTTCCTCATCTCTAGGTCGTTGTTTTCCTTGTGGTACTCTAGTGCAGTGGTTTAGGTGATACCAGATCGAGCTCCCCTCTATCCGTATGGCCGTTGGTGTAGCCTGGGTGACGGTGTATGGTCCCTCACGTCTTGGTTCGTTCCACTTCCTTCTGAAGACCTGGACGTAGACCGTGTCCCCTGGCTCTACTGGTCATGGTGGATATTATAAAAGATGGATTTGCTGGAGTCCAAGTCAAACTAAGATTCCTTATTTTTCTAAGCTCAGAGAGAAATAAACAGAGTTACACAGCGCAGTGTAGACAGTCTGAATTTTCCAAAGCATTGGGTGATAAGCACATTTCTTTATAGTTTCTCTACTTGGGCGGAACTCTGTTCCGTTTTTATCTATACAAGGACACAGGTGCAGCTGGTTTGCAACACAGGATTATACTCCCCAGAACAGGAAATGTTAAGGTTAGTCACATACTCAATTATGTGAAGACATACAATTAAAATGTCCCAATACACTCCTCCCTGTTGTTAATTCCTTAACAATTATCGGAGGAATTTTAAATGTAGCAAGCTTCTAAAGGCACAATATCCTGTAGTCCACCAATTCTTCCATGTAAGTCTCATCCGTTGTGAAACGGAGTTTAAAACCTTTAACCTTCTACACATACCATATACAGTTCTAACTTGCCAGTGCCTGCTGATGATTAGGTATAACAAAGATAGCCAAGTGCATCCTTTCTCAGCAAAGCGTTTGCTCCCAGAGTGCGGCTGCTTAGGAGAGAACACCTGGCAATCAGAGTCTGGGCGTTCAGCCAATATTCCACTCCCACTGAGCCGACCTTGTGAGAGCAAACCTCTGTCTACAACAGGCACATTTCTAAGTATGCAACAGGTCAAACATCACAGTCTTCAGCAGTAAAGGGTAGCTCACCTAATCCTTCGCAACATGCATTCTGGCCCTGGGTCATGGCAACATTTAACATTACAATTGGCCTTCAATTTGTTACCAGTTTTAAACACATATTGTAGAAAAACTTCAACATGAGGATGAGCAGCAAAATCAATACAATTACTAAAACAACAGTCAGACACAGTTGCATGATCCACCCTCCAAACCCGGGATTATCTGGCCTAGCAAACGACGGTGTGCCAGTGTGGTTGTGTAATACAGAGAAAGTCATGGGGTCAGGGTTACATGGTATGTCCACTAAGAATGGTAAGTCCATTTGCATATTCAGATTTACCCCCACAAGCGGTAAACCTGCTCCTACCTTAACCGGCCCCAACCCACACACCCAACACTCTTTTTGTCCAGATGTAAGATTAGCAACCATTTCTGCTCTAGATAAGAACAAATTGTCCTCATTGTTGTGAGGGCCCAGCAATGCTCTCTTTCGACGATGACCATCTACTTCTGGGCCTCTACTCTGGGCCGGTGTTGGTCCCTTTCGCTCAGGACTCCTTCTACGATGGCCATCTACTTCTGGGCCACTACACCGGGCCAGCATTGGTCCCTTTCGCTCAGGACTCCTTCTACGATGACCATCTACTTCTGGGCCACTACTCCGGGCTGGCGTCAGGTCCCTTTGGCTCGGGACCTTCTTCCGTCACTAGGGTCTCGGGCTCAGGCAGAGTCTTTCTCAATTTATCTGTGGAGTGGTCCTTCTGGCAGCGTACCAATAGTGAAGCTGAGAGTCACTGCTGCACACAGACACAGACAGACAGAAAATAAAACAATGCTACACAGTGGCGGGGCCATCTTCCTCTTCTGGGGTTGGAACTCTCCTACAGTGGGACACATGGATCCAGGTATCTCTATCTGCTACTTTCACCACCATCGAGGTAGTCAGCAACACCTGGTACATGCCTCTCCACCTAGGGTCTTTCCAGCTCTTTCTTCTGTGGTCTTTTACCGTCACAAAGTCTCCAGGGCGCAGACAATGCTCAGATTCTCCTGCTAGGTTGGGCAGAGAAGCCTTCACCCGTGGGAAGAGAATCTTAAGAACATTGTTAAGTGAGACACAGTATGCTACTGTACCATGTCTTCTTATCAGTCAGGAGAATCCTTGAGATTAGGAAGTGCACATTCTTGCATCCTGCAGCAGTCCACTGGTTTCAGAGACAGGTCCCCTTTGTCTCCAGCCACAAATACATTTGCACAAAAAACATTCCATCTAACCCATAACACATTCATTACTACTGCTCATATTCTTAATACAATTTGCATATTTACCAAAAGGCCCCAGGGAACCGGTAATTCTCCCTTTGGACACATGACTCACATCGTGATTCATGCGCCCCAAAAAACAAAACAACAACACTGCCTGTTAAATCAAAATAACAAATAAAATTAGAATGACAACCCTTGATAACATCTTAACTTAATTGTATCCCATAAGGTAATTCAAGGAATAGTAAAATTGACAAAGCGACAGGGGTCACTCATTCAGGGCAAGCACTCTCTCTCTGTCCTTGTCATTGTCCGAATCACACATAGGACTATTGCTAAATTATAAACTTCTTCCTAATCATTAGTGTTTACATATTACATTTAAATCTCACCCAATGTCTCTAGGCTCTCTAGTGAGTGTGATCAGGCCTCACCAGAAAGTCAGAACAGAGGCCAGAGGTCATTCAACCCCATTAAGTGAGTGTCTCTTTCCCTTTTCTTTCTGTACCTCAGACATTATTTAAAGGTATTTCAAACATTTCAAACAATTAGTGTACCAGGTTTACATTGGGGTTTTCAGTACATTTCTTATCAGGAGAATTTACATGTGTTCAACCAAAACTCTGATAATAGAAACTTCAGAACATTTCATTTGTGTGCACTTTAAGGTGTATCAATTCTAACCCGTGAAAAACCCACTAAAACCAAAATAAAAGACTCTACACAACTAACAAATATTCATAACAGGTGGGATGCGTGTGCTGGTGTGTGTGGTAAAACGTAGGGCAAAAACAAACAAATGGCCAGGCCTTACTTAATTGTGCGCCCCTTCTACGGACTCATCCGGATACTCGTATGCTTATAAAACTGCAGAATTTCACTAACTGCTCTCCCCAGCCCAAAGACTCAGGAAACATTCAAAAGAGAGATAATGAAACCCCCATTCTCCTGGAAGAGAGTGTACATGTCGTTTACATTCACTATAGCAAATCTTAATCAGCAACCCAAATGTTTTAATTACAAACTAATCATGATGAAGATAATTCCACTGTGCTCCCTCAAATCATTAATAGTTTGTTTCAATCTAATTCCTCATGACTACTCCAGAATAAGACGACATAAAATCTCTCACGAAGGTTCTCTGAGTTTGCAAGGAGTATTTTTAATTGATTACCCTTTACTCTCCATTGTCTGCAATTCTCGCAAGGATTATCCAACCCCAAAATCGGCTCCATTTCCTCCCATGTCAGATTATCCTGGTATCGTCTTAGATCATTCCTGTTACCCCTCTAAATGTAATACTTTTTTCTGTCGCAAATATAGTCAATTTCTCAGTGTAAGGAATCAGTGATAATTGATCCCAGGCATCTATTAAAAAGTTGTTTGAGACGTGGTCTCCTACAGTGGGGAGAACAAGTATTTGATACACAGCTGATTTTGCAGGTTTTCCTACTTACAAAGCATGTAGAGGTCTGTCATTTTTATCATAGGTACAATTCAACTGTGAGAGACGGAATCTAAAACAAAAATCCAGAAAATCACATTGTATGATTTTTAAGTAATTAATTTGCATTTTATTGCATGACATAAGTATTTGATACATCAGAAGAGCAGAACTTAATATTTGGTACAGAAACCTTTGTTTGCAATTACAGAGATCATACGTTTCCTGTAGGTCTTGACCAGGTTTGCACACACTGCAGCAGGGATTTTGGCCCACTCCTCCATACAGACCTTCTCCAGATCCTTCAGGTTTCGGGGCTGTCGCTGGGCAATACGGACTTTCAGCTCCCTCCAAATTTTCTATTGGGTTCAGGTCTGGAGACTGGCTAGGCCACTCCAGGACCTTGACATTCTTCTTACGGAGCCACTCCTTAGTTGCCCTGGCTGTGTGTTTCGGGTCGTTGTCATGCTGGAAGACCCAGCCACGACCCATCTTCAATGCTCTTACTGAGGGAAGGAGGTTGTTGGCCAAGATCTCGCGATACATGGCCCCATCCATCCTCCCTTCAATACGGTGCAGTCGTCCTGTCCCCTTTGCAGAAAAGCATCCCCAAAGAATGATGTTTCCACCTCCATGCTTCACGGTTGGGATGGTGTTCTTGGGGTTGTACTCATCCTTCTTCTTCCTCCAAACACGGCAAGTGGAGTTTAGACCAAAAAGCTCTATTTTTGTCTCATCAGACCACATGACCTTCTCCCATTCCTCCTCTGGATCATCCAGATGGTCATTGGCAAACTTCAGAGGGGCCTGGACATGCGCTGGCTTGAGCAGGGGGACCTTGCGTGCGCTGCAGGATTTGAATCCATGACGGCGTAGTGTGTTACTAATGGTTTTCTTTGAGACTGTGGTCCCAGCTCTCTTCAGGTCATTGACCAGGTCCTGCCATGTAGTTCTGGGCAGATCCCTCACCTTCCTCATGATCATTGATGCCCCACGAGGTGAGATCTTGCATGGAGCCCCAGACCGAGGATGATTGACCGTCATCTTGAACTTCCATTTTCTAATAATTGTGCCAACAGTTGTTGCCTTCTCACCAAGCTGCTTGCCTATTGTCCTGTAGCCCATCCCAGCCTTGTGCAGGTCTACAATTTTATCCCTGATGTCCTTACACAGCTCTCTGGTCTTGGCCATTGTGGAGAGGTTGGAGTCTGTTTGATTGAGTGTGTGGACAGGTGTCTTTTATACAGGTAACGAGTTCAAACAGGTGCAGTTAATACAGGTAATGAGTGGAGAACAGGAGGGCTTCTTAAAGAAAAACTAACAGGTGTATGAGAGCCGGAATTCTTACTGGTTGGTAGGTGATCAAATACTTATGTCATGCAATAAAATGCAAATTAATTACTTAAAAATCATACAATGTGATTTTCTGGATTTTTGTTTTAGATTCCGTCTCTCACAGTTGAAGTGTACCTATGATAAAAATTACAGACCTCTACATGCTTTGTAAGTAGGAAAACCTGCAAAATCGGCAGTGTATCAAATACTTGTTCTCCCCACTGTATGTCTCCCTTAACATACATACTGTAGGGGACTTCCATCAGTCCTGGAAGAAAGAATCCTACTCAAGACACATCAGATAATACTGTGTTCCATTAAGTGGAATAGACACCTTCTAAAATAAACAAACCAATAACCCCTTTTCGGTAATCTAATCATTGCAACTCTGCTTAGGTCAGCATCCGGGAGTCACTTCTTCACTGTTGACGTTGAGACTGGTGTTCTGCGGGTACTATTTAATGAAGCTGCCAGTTTAGGACCTGTGAGGAGTCTGTTTCTCAAACTAGACACTCTAATGTATTTGTCCTCTTGCTCAGTTGTGCACCGGGGCCTCCCACTCCTCTTTCTATTCTGGTTAGAGCAAGTTTGCGCTGTTCTGTGAAGGGAGTAGTACACAGCGTTATATGAGATCTTCAGTTTCTTGGCAATTTCTCGCATGGAATAGCCTTCATTTCTCGGAACAAGAATAGGCTGACGAGTTTCAGAAGAAAGTTATTTGTTTCTGGCCATTTTGAGCCTGTAATCGAACCCACAATTGCTGATGCTCCAGATACTCAACTAGTCTCAAGAAGGCCCATTTTTTTGCTTCTTTAATCAGCACAACAGTTTTCAGCTGTGGTAACATAATTTCAAAAGGGTTTTCTAATGATCAATTAGCCTTTTAAAATGATAAACTTGGATTAGCAAACACAACGTGCCATTGGAACACAGGACTGATGGTTGCTGATAATGGGCCTCTGTACGCCTATGTAGATATTCCATTAAAATCAGCCTTTTACAGCTACAATAACCATTTACAACATTAACAATGTCTACATTGTATTTCTGATCAATTTGATGTTATTTTAATAGACAAAAAAAATGCTTTTCTTTCAAAAACAAGGACATTTGTAAGTGACCCCAAACTTTTGAACAGTAGTGTATGTAATGGAAAAATACCTATAGTGGACACAACCAGTTAACAGGGTGATGCTAACACTCAGTGGACACAACCAGTTAACAGGGTGATGCTAACACTCAGTGGACACAACCAGTTAATAGGGTGATGCTAACACTCAGTGGACACAACCAGTTAATAGGGTGATGCTAACACTCAGTGGACACAACCAGTTAACAGGGTGTGATTATTTGGTGGTCAAAAGACAAAGTGGTCTCTTACTCTCGCCTCTACTGAAGTGGTCTTTAAAGAGAAGCAGGCCAGGATCACTGGCTTTGATGTGCACACACACACGCACCCACAAACACACACATACACACATACAGTGGGGAAAAAAAGTATTTAGTCAGCCACCAATTGTGCAAGTTCTCCCACTTAAAAAGATGAGAGAGGCCTGTCATTTTCATCATAGGTACACGTCAACTATGACAGACAAATTGAGATTTTTTTTCTCCAGAAAATCACATTGTAGGATTTTTTATGAATTTATTTGCAAATTATGGTGGAAAATAAGTATTTGGTCACCTACAAACAAGCAAGATTTCTGGCTCTCACAGACCTGTAACTTGTTCTTTAAGAGGCTCCTCTGTCCTCCACTCGTTACCTGTATTAATGTCACCTGTTTGAACTTGTTATCAGTATAAAAGACACCTGTCCACAACCTCAAACAGTCACACTCCAAACCCCACTATGGCCAAGACCAAAGAGCTGTCAAAGGACACCAGAAACAAAATTGTAGACATGCACCAGGCTGGGAAGACTGAATCTGCCTATGTATCATGTTTTGAAAACAAATAATGTCAGAATGTCAGAATGTCTCATCAAATGAGACACTGAATATATATATATATATATATATATATATATATATATATATATATATATATATATATATATATTATACACAGTACCAGTCAAAAGTTTGGACACACCTACTCATTCAAGGGTTTTTCTTTATTTGTACTATTTTCTACATTGTAGAATAATAGTGAAGACATCTAAACTATGAAATAAAACACATGGAATCATGTAGTAACCAAAAAAGTGTTAAACAAATCAAAATATATGTTATATTTTAGATTCTTCAAAGTAGCCACCCTTTGCCTTGATGACAGCTTTGCACACTCTTGGCATTCTCTCAACCAGCTTCACCTGGAATGCTTTTCCAACAGTCTTGAAGGAGTTCCCACATATGATGAGCACTCATCCCAAACAATCTCAATTGGGTTGAGGTCGGGTGATTGTGGAGGCCAGGTCACCTAATGCAGCACTCCATCACTCTCCTTCTTGGTCAAATAGCCCTTACACAGCATTGAAAAACAAATGATAGTCCCACTAAGTACAAACCAGATGGGATGGCATATCGCTGCAGAATGCTGTGGTAGCCATGCTGGTTAAATGTGCCTTGAATTCTAAATAAATCACAGACAGTGTCACCAGCAAAGCTCCCCCACACCATCACACCTCCTCCTCCATGCTTCACGGTGGGAACCTTATTTGAGCTGTTCTTGCCATAATATGGACTTGGTCTTTTACCAAATAGGGCTATCTTCTGTATACCACCCCTACCTTGTCACAACACAACTGATTGGCTCAAACGCATTATGAAGGAAAGAAATTCCACAAATTAACTTTTAAGAAGGCACACCTGTTAATTGAAATGCATTCCAGTTGACTACCTCATGAAGCTGGTTGAGAGAATGCCAAGAGTGTGCAAAGCTGTCATCAAGGCAAAATGTTTGTAATTATTGTAGGTAAGTATTGTATTCGGCTGAGCCCGGTGAAGCACGAAGGTAGCTAACCCACTACCTGGACTAGCAAGCGGGTAGCTACTGGTAACTATTAGCAACTGTGGATAGTTGTTTCACGCCTGAGAGTACCTGTAATTACGCCAGCTAGCTGCCTATTGGGTGTCCCTGCTCAAGTAATGGTGAGGTTGTGTCTCTCTCTGGCGGGAGGTAAGCTTGGCTTATATGGCTTATATACATAGTTTAAGCTTTGTCGAGTAAAGCTTAAACTATGTACTTAGATTGTAGTTAGGTATTGTAGGTAGTTATCGTGGGTTGTTGTTTGTAATTATTGTAGGTAAGTATTGTATTCGGCTGAGCCCGGTGAAGCACGAAGCTAGCTAACCCACTACCTGGACTAGCTAGCGGGTAGCTACTGGTAACTATTAGCAACTGTGGATAGTTGTTTCACGCCTGAGAGTACCTGTAATTACGCCAGCTAGCTGCCTACAATAATTACATACAAAAATGCCTACCATTCAGCTGTTTTTCTAACCTCATTGTCTGAAGCGTTAACGTTAGGTAGTAAGTGGCTACTGTGCTCGAAATGTAGCTAGCTTGTTGCTACCTGGATAGCTACTAAACAATAGCTGGAACGACCTAGCGAACAGACGCGAACTGGCTGAGTCAATTCAGTGGCTAGCTTTGCACTTGGCTAGCTAACAGTAGCTGCTAGGGGTAAGTTATAACCTACATTTGTGTTTTGTTTTTACATACTGGTAGCCAGAGTCGTTCAAGGGAATTCGGGACATGGGTGACTAGTTAACGTTAGCTTGGCTCTCTCTGTGTGTTCGTGCCGTGGGAGGAGGGGTTTCTTCGTTGGCAGAAAGCAATGGCTAGCTAGTATGCTAACTATTCTAGCGAACTAACTGGCTGAATAAGTTGACGACGGACTCGCTCAAGCTGTCGGGACTAACCCACAACATTAGACACTGACACGAATTATCTGCTTGGCGTGTTGACACACTGGTGGTTTGTTGTGGCCGAGTATTCAAATAAAATAAAATCAAATCAAATGTTATTGGTCACATGCGCCGAATACAACAGGTGCAGACATTACAGTGAAATGCTTACTTACAGCCCTTAACCAACAGTGCATTTATTTTTAACAAAAAAAGTAAAAATAAAACAACAACAAAAAAAGTGTTGAGAAAAAAAAGAGCAGAAGTAAAATAAAATAACAGTAGGGAGGCTATATATACAGGGGGGTACCGGTGCAGAGTCAATGTGCGGGGGCACCGGCTAGTTGAGGTAGTTGAAGTAATATGTACATGTGGGTAGAGTTAAAGTGACTATGCATAAATAATTAACAGAGTAGCAGCAGCGTAAAAAGGATGGGGTGGGGGGGCAGTGCAAATAGTCCGGGTAGCCATGATTAGCTGTTCAGGAGTCTTATGGCTTGGGGGTAGAAGCTGTTGAGAAGTCTTTTGGACCTAGACTTGGCACTCCGGTACCGCTTGCCGTGCGGTAGCAGAGAGAACAGTCTATGACTAGGGTGGCTGGAGTCTTTGACAATTTTGAGGGCCTTCCTCTGACACCGCCTGGTATAGAGGTCCTGGATGGCAGGAAGCTTGGCCCCAGTGATGTACTGGGCCGTACGCACTACCCTCTGTAGTGCCTTGCGGTCGGAGGCCAAGCAGTTGCCATACCAGGCGGTGATGCAACCAGTCAGGATGCTCTCGATGGTGCAGCTGTAGAATTTTTTTAGGATCAGAGGACCCATGCCAAATATTTTCAGTCTCCTGAGGGGGAATAGGCTTTGTCGTGCCCTCTTCACGACTGTCTTGGTGTGTTTGGACCATGATAGTTCGTTGGTGATGTGGACACCAAGGAACTTGAAGCTCTCAACCTGTTCCACTACAGCCCCGTCGATGAGAATGGGGGCGTGCTCAGTCCTCTTTTTTTTCCTGTAGTCCACAATCATCTCCTTTGTCTTGGTCACGTTGAGGGAGAGGTTGTTGTCCTGGCACCACACGGCCAGGTCTCTGACCTCCTCCCTATAGGCTGTCTCATCGTTGTCGGTGATCAGGCCTACCACTGTTGTGTCGTCGGCAAACTTAATGATGGTGTTGGAGTCGTGCCTGGCCATGCAGTCATGGGTGAACAGAGAGTACAGGAGGGGACTGAGCACGCACCCCTGAGGGGCCCCCGTGTTGAGGATCAGTGTGGCAGATGTGTTGTTACCTACCCTTACCACCTGGGGGCGGCCCGTCAGGAAGTCCAGGATCCAGTTGCAGAGGGAGGTGTTTAGTCCCAGGATCCTTAGCTTAGTGATGAGCTTAGAGGGCACTATGGTGTTGAATGCTGAGCTGTAGTCAATGAATAGCATTCTCACGTAGGTGTTCCTCTTGTCCAGGTGGGAAAGGGCAGTGTGGAGTGCAATAGAGATTGCATCATCTGTGGATCTGTTGGGGCGATATGCAAATTGGAGTGGGTCTAGGGTTTCTGGGATAATCCTGTTGATGTGAGCCATGACCAGCCTTTCAAAGCACTTCATGGCTACAGACGTCAGTGCTACGGGTCGGTAGTCATTTAGGCAGGTTATCTTAGAGTCCTTGGGCACGGGGACTATGGTGGTCTGCTTGAAACATGTTGGTATTACAGACTCAGTCAGGGACATGTTGAAAATGTCAGTGAAGACACTTGCCAGTTGGTCAGCACATGCTCGGAGTACACGTCCTGGTAATCCGTCTGGCCCTGCGGCCTTGTGAATGTTGACCTGCTTAAAAGTCTTACTCACATCGGCTACGGCGAGCGTGATCACATAGTCATCCGGAACAGCTGGTGCTCTCATGCATGCTTCAGTGTTGCTTGCCTCGAAGCGAGCATAGAAGTGGTTTAGCTCGTCTGATAGGCTTGTGTTACTGGGCAGCTCGCGGCTGTGCTTCCCTTTGTAATCTGTAATAGTTTTCAAGCCCTGCCACATCCGACGAGCGTCAGAGCCAGTGTAGTACGATTCAATCTTAGTCCTGTATTGACTCTTTGCCTGTTTGATGGTTCGTCGGAGGGCATAGCGGGATTTCTTATAAGCGTCCGGGTTAGAGTCCCGTTCCTTGAAAGCAGCAGCTCTACCCTTTAGCTCAGTGCGGATGTTTCCTGTAATCCATGGCTTCTGGTTGGGGTATGTACGTACGGTCACTGTGGGGACGACATCATCGATGCACTTATTGATGAAGCCAGTGACTGATGTGGTGTACTCCTCAATGCTGTGGTGTACTCCTCAATGCTGTCTGAAGAGTATTGGTGCTAAATCGTGTTGTTGGAGTCCGGCATGCTAATTGGCTGTGGCGTCATATGACTAGGTGCCCTGGACGGTTTTCACGGAAGAATACTGTACCAAGTTAGCTAGCTGAATAAACTAAGTTAGTCTATTCCTAGAAAACATTGAACCGCTGTAGTTTACAACAATTATAGTTTCTGAGGTGGAAGTTGGGAGAGTTATATTTGGGTGTTTCAGTGAAACGTAAGTGAGGGAGGCCCTGCTCTCTCGCTTTCCCAGATGTTTAGTTCATTTCATTCCGATCTCCTTTGCATTATTGTAGCCATTTTCTGTAGCCTGTCAACTATGCCTCTGTCTATCCCTGTTCTCTCCTCTCCGCACAGGCTATACAAACGCCTCACACCGCGTGGCTGCTGCCTCTCTAACCTGGTGGTCCCTGCATGCACGACCCACGTGGAGTTCCAGGTCTCCGTCAGCCTCTGGAACTGCCATTCTGCGGCCAACAAGGCAGAGTTAATCTCAGCCTATGCTACCCTCCAGTCCCTCAACTTCTTGGCGCTGACGGAAACATGGATTACCACTGAAAACACTGCTACTCCTACTGCTCTCTCCTCGTCTGACCATGTGTTCTCGCATACCCCGATAGCATCTGGTCAGCGGGGTGGTGGCACAGGAATCCTCATATCTCCCAAGTGGATATTCTCTCTTTTTCCATTTGAATTCCATGCTGTCACAGTCACTAGCCCATTCAAGCTTAACATCCTTATCATTTATCGCCCTCCAGGTTCCCTTGGAGAGTTCATCAATGAGCTTGACGCCTTGATAAGTTCCTTTCCTGAGGATGGCTCACCCCTCACAGTTCTGGGTGACTTCAACCTCCTTACGTCTACCTTTGACTCATTTCTCTCTGCCTCCTTCTTTCTACTCCTCTCCTCTTGACCTCACCTTCTCACCGTCCCCCCCTACTCACAAGGCAGGCAATACGCTTGACCTCATCTTTACTAGATGCTGTAGGAAAACTAGACTACCTGCGGAACTGGCATCTTTTCACTCCCTCCTCTCTACATTTTCTTCATCTGTTTCTGCTGCTAAAGCCACTTTCTACCACTCTAAATTCCAAGCATCTGCCTCTAACCCTAGGAAGCTCTTTGCCACCTTCTCCTCCCTGCTGAATCCTCCTCCCCCCCCCCCCCCTCCTCCCTCTCTGTGGATGACTTCGTCAACCATTTTGAAAAGAAGGTTGACGACATCCGATCCTCGTTTGTTAAGTCAAATGACACTGCTGGTCCTGCTCACACTGCCCTACCCTATGCTTTGACTTCTTTCTCCCCTCTCTCTCCAGATGAAATCTTGCGACTTGTGACGGCCGGCCGCCCAACAACCTGCCCGCTTGACCCTATCCCCTCCTCTCTTCTCCAGACCATCTCCGGTGACCTTCTCCCTTACCTCACCTCGCTCATCAACTCATCCTTGACTGCTGGCTATGTCCCTTTCATCTTCAAGAGAGCGAGAGTTGCACCCCTACTCAAAAAACCAACACTCGATCCCTCTGATGTCAACAACTACAGACCAGTATCCCTTCTTTCTTTTCTTTCCAAAACTCTTGAGCGTGCCGTCTTTAGCCAACTCTCTTGCTATCTCTCTCAGAATGACCTTCTTGATCCAAACCAGTCAGGTTTCAAGACTGGTCATTCAACTGAGACTGCTCTTCTCTGTGTCACGGAGGCTCTCCGCACTGCTAAAGCTAACTCTCTCTCCTCTGCTCTTGTCCTTCTAGACCTGTCTGCTGCCTTTGATACTGTGAACCATCAGATCCTCCTCTCCACCCTCTCCGAGTTGGGCATCTCCGGCGCGGCTCACTCTTGGATTGCGTCCTACCTGACCAGTCTCTCCTACCAAGTGGCGTGGCGAGAATCTTTCTCCGCACCAAGTGCTCTCACCATTGGTGTCCCCCAGGGCTCAGTTCTAGGCCCTCTCCTATTCTTGCTATACACCAAGTCACTTGGCTCTGTCATATCCTCACATGGCCTCTCCTACCATTGCTACGCAGACGACACACAACTAATCTTCTCCTTTCCCCCTTCTGATAACCAGGTGGCGTATCGTATCTCTGCATGTCTGGCAGACATATCAGTGTGGATGACGGATCACCACCTCAAGCTGAACCTCGGCAAGACGGAGCTGCTCTTCCTCCCGGGGAAGGACTGCCTGTTCCATGATCTCGCCATCACGGTTGACAACTCCGTTGTGTCCTACTCCCAGAGTGCGAAGAGCCTTGGCGTGACCCTGGACAACACCCTGTCATTCTCCGCTAACATCAAGGCGGTGACCCGATCCTGCAGGTTCATGCTCTACAACATTCGGAGAGTGTGACCCTGCCTTACACAGGAAGCGGCACAGGTCCTAATCCAGGCACTTGTCATCTCCCGTCTGGATTACTGCAACATGCTGTTGGCTGGGCTCCCTGCCTGTGCCATTAAACCCCTACAACTCATCCAGAATGCCGCAGCCCGTCTGGTGTTCAACCTTCCCAAGTTCTCTCACGTCACCCCGCTCCTCCGCACACTCCACTGGCTTCCAGTTGAAGCTCGCATCTGCTACAAGACCATGGTGTTTGCCTACGGAGCTGTGAGGGGAACGGCACCTCCGTACCTTCAGGCTCTGATCAGTCCCTACACCCAAACGAGGGCATTGCGTTCATCCACCTCTGGCCTGCTGGCCCCCCTACCTCTGCGGAAGCACAGTTCCCGCTCAGCCCAGTCAAAACTGTTCGCTGCTCTGGCACCCCAATGGTGGAACAAGCTCCCTCACGACGCCAGGACAGCGGAGTCACTCACCACCTTCCGGAGACACTTGGAACCCCACCTCTTTAAGGATTACCTGGGATAGGATAAAGTAATCCTTCTACCCCCATGCCTCCTTGCAGCATGCCTAAGGCACGTTCACGCAGATGAGCAGGGACCCTGGGCATCTTTCTTTTGGTGTTTTTCAGAGTCAGTAGAAAGGCCTCTTTAGTGTCCTAAGTTTTCATAACTGTGACCTTAATTGCCTACCGTCTGTAAGCTGTTAGTGTCTTAACAACCATTCCACAGGTGCATGTTCATTAATTGTTCATGGTTCATTGAACAAGCATGGGAAACAGTGTTTAAACCCTTTACAATGAAGATCTGTGAAGTCATTTGGATTTTTACGAATTATCTTTGAAAGACAGGGTCCTGAAAAAGGGACATTTCTTTTTTTGCTGAATGTATATACAGTTGAAGTCGGAAGTTTACATACACCTTATCCAAATACATTTAAACTCATCTTTTCACAATTCCTGACATGTAATCCTAGTAAGAATTCCCTGTCTTAGGTCAGTTAGGATCACCACTTTATTTTAAGAATGTGAAATGTCAGAATAATAGTAGAGATAATTATTTATTTCAGCTTTTATTTCTTTCATCACATTCCCAGGTGGTCAGAAGTTTACATACACTCAATTAGTATTTGGTAGCATTGCCTTTAAATTGTTTAACTTGGGTCAAACGTTTCGGGGAGCCTTCCACAAGCTTTCCACAATAAGTTGGGTGAATTTTGGCCCATTCCTCCTGATAGAGCTGGTGTAACGGAGTCAGGTTTGTAGGCCTCCTTGCTCGCACACGCTTTTTCAGTTCTGCCCACACATTTTCTATAGGATTGAGGTCAGGGCTTTGTGATGGCCACTCCAATACCTTGACTTTGTTGTCCTTAAGCCATTTTGCCACAACTTTGGAAGTATGCTTGTGGTCATTGTCCATTTGGAAGACGCATTTGCGACCAAGCTTTAACTTCCTGACTGATGTCTTGAGATGTTGCTTCAATATATCAATTTAATTTTCCTTCCTCATGATGCCATCTATTTTGTGAAGTGCACCAGTCCCTCCTGCAGCAAAGCACCCCCACAGCATGATGCTGCCACCCCTGTGCTTCTCGGTTGGGATGGTGTTCTTCGGCTTGCAAGCTCCCCCGTTTTTGTCCAAACATAACGATGGTCATTATGGCCAAACAGTTATATTTTTGTTTAATCAGACAAGAGGACATTTCTCCAAAAAGTACGATCTTTGTCCCCATGTGCAGTTGCAAACCATAGTCTGGCTTCAGATAATAGATGTCATGGCACTCCTGCTTCTACAGGTAATGTTAACAGTAAGCATTAAGCTAGATACATGGAACAAGCTGGCTCTTCTGGGATTTAATATATTTCATTTTCCCCCTGATTTATTATGTGGAGAGAAGGTGATTAAACTACTGCTGTTCTTCCCCAGTCCCTCTCTCTACCATCTCTCCTCCCTCTCTCCCCTTCTATCCCTCTTCCTCTCACTCTCTCCTCCCTGGTAATTAGACTGCCTCTTTCCTCCCACGTTTCTCCCTCTCTCCCCTCTCATTTCCCTCTTCTCCCTCTCCTCCTTCTCTCCTCCCTCTCTTCTCTCTCTCTTCTCTCTCTGGATAAGAGCGTCTGCTAAATTACTAAAATGTAAATGTAGGTTAGTTTGTTGGTACTCAGGACATCTCTCCTCTCTGCTGCAGAGACTACCTTCCTGTTCTGTTCCTGTTCAATAAATCACTCAGGTCTTTCTAGCCCTCACAAAGGGACTGCTGATTTGATATAATGTTATTTTTGCTAAAAGTAATTGCAGCAACTGAATCAGATGATAGAATGCTACAGGCCTGGAGGAGAGGAGGATGGGGAGGACATAACGAAGAGTATTGTGTGTGTGTGTGTGTGTGTGTGTGTGTGTGTGTGTGTGTGTGTGTGTGTGTGTGTGTGTGTGCGCGCGCATGCATGTTGTAGCAAGGGAGGTAGAAACTCCCACACATGGACAGACATCTGTTTTCTCATGATGAACAGGGGCGGGCCAGGTGTTAATGATGCTGGGTCAGGGAGCAGAGCAATGTAATGCCCCATTAACTCTAAATAGATCTGCCATAGATCACACCTGACTGAGCGGTGGAGTTGATCATTCTGGGCCATCTATATGTCCACATGATGGCATGGACAAGAGTATACTGTATAGATCAGACAAGATCACGTGTTTATTTCTCAACAATAATATGACTGTAATCCTCTAATCTCTACAGTGTTTCAACAGAGAGTTGACCTGTCCTTCCTGTTGTTCCTGTGTTTGTCCACCCCGGTGTGATCATCATCACATGCTGCATGTTAATCTGTAATCCAGTCACACTACCTCGCTGGGCTCTGCTGTTTCTCAGTGCTGGGCTTATACACAAAGCTCTGTTTCACCATGCATCAACATTCCAATACCGTCCCTGTTCTCCAGTTCAGAGACATTGTTGCTCTAGTCCTGCACGAACGCATCTGATTGAACCACTCAACTCATCATCTAGCCCTTTGATCATGTGTGCTTGTGCAGGGCTGGAACAAAACTGTTCCAGCCCCCCAAGTCTAAGCCAAGAGGACCAGGTGTCTGGATGATGTAGCGATGATCAGCAAGGAGGAGAGAGAAGGTTTGGCTGCAGCAGGAAGCAGGAGGTAGGTTCTGTCTTGTCTTAAAGGAGAAACCAGTATGTAACTGGGATCTCAGATCTGTGGTCTGTTCACAGTAGCATCATGGCCTAGTTTACACACATTCATCAAAGCTGCTGTTTAAAAGACTGTTCCCTTTCTGGTGTTACATTGCTAGTACACTGGGACTACACCATATAAGTGTTTTGGTGTGTGTATGACGTTGACGTCCTGCTGATTTAGAGTATAGACCATGACAGCTACAAAAGGGGCTTTCATTTGTGGGTTTTGCCTGGTGCATTTACTCACACAAGGCTGTTCTGCCAGTTATGCAAATTAATGAATTAATTTACATTATATTGAAATGAGGAAGTGGTTCTAGTCCCCAGAGCATCAGAGCAGCTGTGGTGTCCCACTATTCACACTACTACACAGTCTGAAAGACACACCGTGTGTGTGTGTGTTGCTCCCAGTGTAGTTCATTAGCGATGTTCAGCCAATTACCCAGGAGCAATAAACCCATTTCTATATCTAATCTCTCTCTCTGCATTGCTCTCTTTCCCCCGCTCCCTGACTTTCTTTCCTTCTCTCTTCCCCTCTCTGCCACTCCATCTCTATATCCCTCTCTTACTTAGTCAAGTGCAAGTGGTCAGGGTCGGGCATGAGGAGGTGGTGCGAGGGAGGGTGCTGTGGGATTATTTAAGATACTCTTTGAAGAGGTAGGGTTTCAGATGTTTTCAGAAGATGGGCAGGGACAATATTCCCTCTGAACTGCACACCTCCTCCAGGACTGCTGCGCAGAAGAAATGCCATGCCGCGCAGCGACGCAAGAGATTGAACTTCACTGAGTTCGCCCCATTAGTTTGCACTATATAGATCAACGTTCTTTCTGTGATCGAATCAACATTATATCAGCCCCTTTTCAATGCAACAAACCAAAACAAATCTAACTTCGCAAGATTGAGTCTGTGATTTTGTTGTATGCAGAGCCAGAGTGCAACAGAGTATAATTCTATTGGTGGGGGTAGCCCATGAGCGGTCTTTCAATCACCTGCGAGTGAATGTGCTTTTCAGATCAGTTCAGATCAGAGCGCAGAGCCGCGCATGTGCATATTTGTTGATATTCTTTGCTAGTTAGCGAGTTATTAGCCCAGTTATAGATAAGTATAGGTCAGCAATGGGGAGTTACTGCTTCCTACAAGAGCACAAAATGTTTTTTTGACACGCTTGAATATGCAAATAAGCCAATAGGCAGAGGGGTAGCCTACATTGTCTAATTCTCTGTATGGTAATAATAATTAATTGTATTTTGTAAAATGGTTTCTTGCATCACACAACACTGCTAAATGACTAAAAAAATTAAATAAAAACACAATACAAAGCAATTTACAGTCACCTATTTGGCCCATGGTGTTACAGACCAAGTAAAAAATTATTAATTAATATCAAGCCCTTCATAATGTAAAAACATTTTTAAAAGTCTCATGCAATGTAGGCCTACATTGAACACCACATATAGGCTACTGAAGGCTATATCACAGAAATCAAAAGCTATTTCAATGTGAAAATGTTATGGGATTTGCTCCATTGGGCTTGTTGGTAGGCCTACATTATGCTCAAATAGTCACAGTAGCCTACTGTCTAAAACTGTAAAGTCTTCACTGTAAAATTGCACAACATTTTCACAATGTTCAAGTGTCCGCTCACAAGACCTAAAATTTGCTCAGTGGCCCAAAAAATGAGAGGTAACGTTGGGCAGGGACTCTGCTTTCCTAGCTTCAGGGGGAAGTTGGTTCCACCATTGGGGTCCCAGGACAGTGAAGAGCTTGGACTGGGCTGAGCGGGAGCCTGGGCTTTCTAGTCGGAACATTTTGTCAGGTCTTGAGGAGGGAGAGAAGAACCCTGGGTTTACTCCCTTAGACTACTGGAGTGGCTGTGTAAGATCACACTCCTGCAAAGTATTGAACATTACTCATATGTATATACTGTATTCTATTCTATAATATTCTACTGTATCTTAGTCCATGCTGCTCTGTCATTGCTTATCCATATATGCATATATTCTTAAATTCCATTCCTTACTAGATTTGTGTGTATTGGGTATATGTTGTGAAATTGTTAGATATTACTTGTTAGACATTACTGCACTGTCAGAGCTAGAAGCACAAGCATTTCTCTACACCCGCAATAACATCTGCTAAACACGTGTATGTGATAAATAAAATGTGATTTTATTTGATACTGTACATGTCACAGTGTCAGAGTACTTTACACAGGCTGACCTGATCCGTTCTGGTCTAGCCCTGGGTTGTGTCCCAAATGACATCCTATTCCCTATGTAGTGGAGTTTAACGGGAATAGAGTGCCATTTTGGATACAACCCTGGTCTTGTCCTGTTGTGCTGTTCTATTATCACTGTGACTAGGTGTAGGCACACAGGGTGCAGACACAATCATTGACTAATCTGTGAGACTTTTGCTGATCTTTGAGTGATTCGTCTAATTCTTTTCCAGAAGGTTTGCTGCTGCATGGCTGCTGTACTCATTCTCTGCTGCACCAATGGAAGAACTGAATGTCAGTCCATCAGCTTTTATTTTTATTCAGGATGACAAGGAAACAGAAACAACACCCCAGCATGTGCTGTCTGCTTACGCTGGTGTTCTCTGATGCTGGATACAGCAGTATAGCCTGGGCCTTCACAATGGGATGCCTCTTAGCATGGAGCAGCTGTATTTTTGAACCTGTTTTGCCATTTTATATTATTGATCTTGATGTAATGCCTCCTCTTCCTCCTTCTCTCCTCTGTTCATTCTCACCAACAGCTGAACATAGGAATTCACTTATATTTCTTTTTTTTTAAACCCGATTTACTGTCCACTGTTTAGACTGGAAACCTACTGAAGATTACGTCTCTAGTCCAACCTACTGCCGTCACCATGGTGACCAAGAGTCTCTCTCTCTCGCTCTGGTTTGTCTTCCTGCCAAGATGCAGTGAGGAGAAAGGAACTAATCACTGATCAGGATGTTAAGTGTAACAGAGATGAATGGTCAGGAGTTTAATACACAGAAAGATGGAGCGAATAGAGCAAAGGTTGGGAGGGGTAGAGACTGAATCTGAGAGGGGAGCGGGAGAGAGGGAGAGGTTGTAGTGAGAGTACCACAGTGAGTGGTACTGTAGAGTTAAATTGAAATGTGTATAATTTCTGTCACTGCCCATATGGAATGTGGTTGTTGTTGTTTTTCTCATTTTATATTAAGCTAAACTGCCATCCATACCAACACTGAATCTATATCTATATGTAGCCTGTTGCTTCTAGTAATCCTTAACAGATACTATATTCTTAAATGGTGGAGGAGGTACATTGTTATGTGTAACCAGACTGTATGTTTCCAATATACATTCTGCTCATTCTTAGTGCAGCTACTCACACAGAGACATCTGGCGCCTAGGTGATTGTGGGACCTAATCAAGAATCTGATTTGAAGATGGTTTTTAATCCAGAAAGAGATTGTAAATGAAAGTGTTATTCTGCTAATAGAAACAGTGGCACTGTTGTGCATACTAAACATTTCAAGTTAAAAATAGTTATTTTTTCTATCTTTCATCCAACTAGCAGATCATGATCGATTGAAGATATTGCATCATACTATAAAAAAAAAGGCTTTGCACTGCACAATTTCAAGATTTTGTTGATGATTAGACTCCCTGTGTCTCTGTTCTCTCCTGTCTGTTCTCTCCTCTCTGTTCTCTCCTCTCTGCTCTCTCCTCTGTGCTCTCTCCTCTCTGTTCTCTCCTCTCTGTTCTCTCCTCTCTGCTCTCTCCTCTGTGCTCTCTCCTCTCTGTTCTCTCCTCTCTGCTCTCTCCTCTCTGCTCTCTCCTCTCTCCTCTCTGTTCTCTAATCTCTCCTCTCTGTTCTCTCCTCTCTGCTCTCTCCTCTCTGTTCTCTGTTCTCTCCTCTCTGCTCTCTCCTCTCTGTTCTCTCCTCTCTGTTCTCTCCTCTCTCCTCTCTGTTCTCTGCTCTCTCCTCTCTGCTCTCTCCTCTCTCTTCTCTGCTCTCTCCTCTCTGTTCTCTCCTCTCTGTTCTCTCCTCTCTGCTCTCTCCTCTCTGCTCTCTCCTCTCTGCTCTCTCTTCTCTGCTTTCCTCTCTCTGGCTTATTGGAGCGTCCCAAATGGCTCTGGTCAAAAGTAGTGCACTATATAGGGAATAGGGTGCTATTTGGGACATATCCCTGGAGTTTAGAATGCAGACATTCAATGTACATCGTGTTAGCTCTCCTTGCCTCTGGCATACCTCAGGCTTACATAATGTACCTAGATTTCTGAATCCGCTGAGTCTTTGATTACCCTCGAGTTCTTCTTACATATAGTTTAAACAAACTCTCAAGCTAAAGGATACGTGTATACATTTTCTTCCATTGAGTTCTTAGCATTGATTATGCTGTAGCATGGTTGAGCCAGTTGAAGTGGTTAAAGTGGTATGTATAATGGCTGGTATAATTACTCTAACAGTCTGACAGTTCTTTTGACCAAGCACATCAGGTCTTTTCACATCAGATCTTTTTTTAGAGCTGATCTGATTGGTCAAAAGACCAATTAGTGAAAAAAAGATCCACATTTTGCTGCCTGTCTAAACGCAGCCTAAGTGGCTAATCTGTGTCCATGTCTACGTCCCAAATGCCACTCTATTCCCTATTTAGTGCACTACTTTTGACCAGAGACTTTTGACCAGAGCACTAAATAGGGAATAGGGTGTCATTGAGGACGCTTCCCATGTCTTCATCTATACCTCTCCTCCTCTCCTCTCTGAGCACAATGGCTGCAGATTACTAGGATGTGAAACTGTAATTAGTCTGCTGCTTGCTGTCTGTGAATGAAGGGAGGGATGGAGTGATGAATGGAGGGATGAATGGACAGGGCGATGGAGAGGTACTGTAGGAGAGAAAGATTAGGTTCAGCCCAGACAGCAGGATTCTTTGTCTCTCCTCTATCTCTCTATACCATGGCCTACTAGCCTGCCAATGCATTTGCAGTAAAATTGTTGAGGTTGTTTGCTCAACCCACAATGTAATGGAGAAGCTAGTTCTTAGTCAGAATCCTGGTTCTCTGGTGTAGATGAAAAAGTAAATAAACATGATTGATCTGGTCCTATTTTTCATAATACCTCAGACATTATCCTAACTTCAACTGCACACAGTCTCCTCTGAAAATCAATTCCTCTCATTGAAAAGGACGTTTTTGTCAAGATGTTAAATTCCATAGGAATACTTTCCCTGGGCCCTGTACTCTAGTACCAGCCAGGTATTCTCACACTAAGGTCACTAAGACACATTGATAACATAACAATTACTACTGGAGCTGAGATCTACCAAAATAGAATGAAGGGTAAATAAATGAAAAGGAATATTAACTTTAGACAAAGCAGAGTAGAGAGGAAAATAGAGGGGAGGGGAGGATGAGGAGAGGAGGATGAGGAGAGCAGAAGAGAGTAGAGGAGAAGAGAGAGAAGAGGGGAGGGAGAGGAGAGTAGAAGAGAAGAGAGAGAAGAGGGGAGTGAGAGGAGAGTAGAAGAGAAGAGAGAAGAGGGGAGGGAGAGGAGAGGAGGGATGAGGAGGGGAGGAGAACAGAGAGAAGAGGGGAGGGAGAGTAGAAGAGAAGAAGGAGAAGAGAGGAGAGTAGAAGAGAGGGGAGAGGAGAAGAGAGGAGAGGGGAGGGAGAGGGGAGGGAGAGGGGAGGGAGAGGAGATGGTGGGGTAGAGAAGACCTGTGCAGTCTGTTGGACCCAGGTAGTCTGTTCAGTGTGCAACAGTGTGAACACAGTCTATATTTAGCAGGGGTTTGTTACTGTAAGCTCTGCTTTATAGGGGTCGGTTGTCTGAACAGCTTGGCCATTGAACCACATCAGATTGCTTATTACTCGCCCCCTCTCTCTTTCACACCCACCTCTCTCACGCGTTTTTGCGCTCTCTCTTTTTCGCTAGATTTGCTATTAGTTCTTACCTTATTTCCTGCAGGCTCTGTCTTGTCAGTCCCAGTGATGCTACCTGGAGGGTTTCTGACCCTATTTTCTGCATGTCTGCCTCCTTGCCCACCAGTCAAGATGCAGCCTCTGTACCATGTGTTCTCTGTATGTTCACGCTACTAGAGGCGCCCAATTAATTGCCCGTTGAGCTTCAAGAATATAAATATTGATTGTTGGGTGATCGGTATACCCCTTCCCGTCCACTTTCCAACCAACATGGGATTTTAGATTACAACCCTTCGTATTTCAGAGCCTTTTAAAATACAATCACAGTCTCTTAGAGGAAAAGGCCTCTCTCTTACTGAACTGGCAATCATGCCTGTTAATCTCATACCCCCTCTTGTCTCTCCCTCTCCATCCCTTCCCTCCCCTCCCTCTCTCCCCTCCCCTCCCTCTCTCCCCTCCCTCCCTCTCTCCCCTCCCTCCCTCCCTCTCTCCTCTCTAGCTGGTGGGGGGTGAGTTTGACCTGGAGCAGAACTTCATCATAGCGGCGGCGGAGAGCCTGGGCTGTATGGTAGAGCTGTTGGAGCACTGTGATGTGACCTGCCAGGCTGAGGTGTGGTCCATGTTCACAGCCATCCTCAGGAAGAGTGTCCGTAACCTCCAGACCAGCACTGAGGTGGGCCTCATAGAGCAGGTGCTGCTGAAGATGAGCTCCGTTGATGACATGATTGCAGGTAAACGAACATAAGCAAGCAAGTATGTAGGCAAGCAAGCAAACAAACACACACACACACACGCTGAAGAAATAGTCCATAGAGCTTGTTCCATGGCCAGGTGCTTACAGGAAGCCTGCAGTACAGTACAGTACCCACTGCAGAGTGCTGGGTGGATGGATGTGGATTAAGTTAATATTTTAAGCATATTGAAATTCCTCTGGCTTAAAAGAGAGGAAAAATTGAAAAGAGAAAATATCATTAGTCACAGTGTGTTTTATAATGACAGTTTAGAGTAAAATTACATTTCAGAGGGCAAACTAAAGGCATGGCACTTTTCAACTCTTTTTAATTATATTGTGAAATATGAGGGCATGTTTCTATTGTGGATGTTTTACAGTAAATAATGAACCCCTATCTGCAAGTGAGGAAATTGAAGTACCAACTCAACACTAATGTGTGTGTGTGTGTGTGTCTGTAGACCTGCTGGTGGATATGTTAGGAGTGCTGGCCAGCTACAGCATCACAGTGAAGGAGCTCAAACTGCTGTTCAGTATGCTGAGGGGAGACCGAGGGCTCTGGGTAAGTTGTAGGAGTAGAGGACTCTGGGTAAGTCATGGGAGGAGAAGGAGAGGTTACAAGTTGGGGTTAAGAATCACCTGTTGTACGTGATGAACATGGCTCATATACAGTATTCTCTCATCTCTTCCCTCCATCTCTTCTTTCTCTTCCCTCTTCTCTTCCCTTTTCCCTTTGTCCCTTCATGTCTCCTCTCTGTCTCTTCCCTCCATCTCTTTGCTCTCTTCTCCCTCCATCTTTCATCCTCCTTTTATCTCATCTCTCTCCCCACCTCCTTCTTTCCCTTTCTCCTCCCTCTATCTCTTCCCTCTCTCCTCCCTCCATCTCTTCTCCTACCACCATCGCTCCTCTTCAGCCAAGGCATGCAGTGAAGCTGCTGTCTGTTCTGAACCAGATGCCTCAGAGACACGGTCCAGACACTTTCTTCAACTTCCCCGGACGCAGTGCTGCGGTAAGACTTTACACTCTGGTCTGGGCTGGGCTAGCCTGGTGATGTGGACATTCCCTCTTATTATACACTGAAAAAAAAAAGTTTGTGTGAAGAGCTGAAAAAAGTTATACATAAACTGTACAGTTGAAGTCTGAAGTTTACATACACCTTAGCCAAATACATTTAAACTCAGTTTTTCACAATTTCTGACATTTAATCCTAGTAAAAATTCCCTGTTTTAGGTCAGTTAGGATCACCACTTTATTTTAAGAATTGTCAGAATGTCAGAATAAGAAAGAATGATTTATTTAAGCTTTTATTTCTTTCATCACATTCCCAGTGGGTCAGAAGTTTACATACACTCAATTAGTATTTGGTAGCATTGCCTTTAAATTGTTTAACTTGGGCCAAACGTTTTGGGTAGCATTCCACAAGCTTCCCACAATAAGTTGGGTGCATTTTGTCCCATTCCTCCTGACAGAGCTGGTGTAACTGAGTCAGGTTTGTAGGCCTCCTTGCTCACACACACTTTCAGTTCTGCCCACAAATATTCTATAGGATTGAGGTCAGGGCTTTGTGATGGCCACTCCAATACCTTGACTTTGTTGTCCTTAAGCCATTTTGCCACAACTTTGGAAGTATGCTTGGGGTCATTGTCCATTTGGAAGGCCTATTTGCGACCAAGCTTTAACTTCCTGACTGATGTCTTGAGATGTTTCTTCAATATATCAATTGAATTTTCCTTCCTCATGATGCCATCTATTTTGTGAAGTGCACCAGTCCCTCCTGAAGCAAAGCACCCCCACAGCATGATGCTGCCACCCCTGTGCTTCACGGTTGGGATGGTGTTCTTCGGCTTGCAAGCCACCCCCTTTTTCATTCAAACATAGCAATGGTAATTATGGCCAAACAGTTATATTTTTATTTCATCAGACCAGAGGACATTTCTCAAAAAAGCACAATCTTTGTCCCCATGTGCAGTTGCAAACCGTAGTCTGGCTTTTTTATGGCGGTTTTGGGGCAGTGGCTTCTTCCTTGCTGAGCGGCCTTTCAGGTTATGTCGATATAGGACTCGTTTTACTGTGGATATAGATACATTTGTACAAGTTTCCTCCAGCATCTTCATAAGGTCCTTTGCTGTTGTTCTGGGATTGATTTGCACTTTTTGCACCAAAGTACGTTCATCTCTAGGAGACAGAATGCGTCTCCTTCCTGAGCGGTATGACGACTGCGTGGTCCCTTGGTGTTTATACTTGCGTACTATTGTTTGTACAGATGAACGTGGTACCTTCAGGCGTTTGGAAATTGCTCCCAAGGATGAACTAGACTTGTGGAGGTCTACAATTCTTTTTCTGAGGTCTTGGCTGATTTCTTTAGATTTTCCCATGATGTCAAGCAAAGAGGCACTTAGTTTGAAGGTAGGCCTTGAAATACATCCACAGGTACACCTCCAATTGACTCAAATGATGTCAATTAGACTATCAGAAGCTTCTAAAGCCATGACATCATTTTCTGGAATTTTCCAAGCTGTTTAAAGGCACAGTCAACTTAGTGTATGTAAACTTCTGACCCACTGGAATTGTGATACAGTGAATTATAAGTGAAATAATCTGTCTGTAAACAATTGTTGGAAAAATTACTTGTGTCATGCACAAAGTAGATGTCCTAACCGACTTGCCAAAACTATAGTTTGTTAACAAGACATTTGTGGAGTGGTTGAAAAACGAGTTTTAATGACTCCAACCTAAGTGTATGTAAACTTCCGACTTCAACTGTAGGAATCTGCCACTGTTCTATAATATGGTGAATCAGCTGTTTGGAATTATAATTGATTATCTACCTAGCACCTACCCTTTTCTATTCTGATTGGTCAGATGTTCATTAATTGTTGCAAGAGAACAGGAAGCGGTTGAGTTGATGCATGGCTGTAGATGTGGTCAGTTCATTATAAAGGGTGCGTTCTTCTGCCCAGGCGTTGCTGATGCATGCCAGATCTTACAACGCCTGGATAGGTATTTTACGTATCAGCTAACCACATCATATGTTATTGCAATCTGGTGCCCAACAGCACTGTCGATGACGTGGTATGCAACCACTGGTTGATGCATGCAACGTCTGAGCAGGGGAACGCCTCCTAAATCTGCAAAAGAGTAATTCGTCTCCATCCAGTGTTTGTCTTCATAGAGTGTCATCCATCCACCATCTAAAGAACCATCACACGACTGCAGTATGTTTGTTGCGTTATTCGGTTTAGAGATGACTCTTCCTCTGAAGTCTATGATAGGTATCTCTCTCTTTCTCTTTCTCTCTCTCTCTTTCTTTCTCTCTCTCTCTTTCTCTTTCTCTCTCTCTCTTTCTTTCTCTCTCTTTCGCTCTCTCTCTTTCTCTTTCTCTCTCTCTCTTTCTTTCTCTCTCTCTCTCTCTCTCTCTCTCTCTCTCTCTCTCTCTCTCTCTCTCTCTCTCTCTCTCTCTCTCTCTCTCTCTCTCTCTCTCTCTCTCTCTCTCTCTCTCTCTCTCTCTCTCTCTCCTTTCTCTCTCCAGGCCATAGCGCTGCCTCCCATTGCTAAGTGGCCATACCAGAATGGCTTCACTCTCAACACCTGGTTCAGAATGGACCCTCTAAACAACATCAACGTCGACAAAGACAAACCATATCTCTACTGGTGAGTAGTTCATATAAACCATATCTCTACTGGTTAGTAGTTCATATAAACCATATCTCTACTGGTGAGTAGTTCATATAAACCATATCTCTACTGGTTAGTAGTTCATATAAACCATATCTCTACTGGTGAGTAGTTCATATAAACCATATCTCTACTGGTTAGTAGTACATATAAACCATATCTCTACTGGTGAGTAGTTCATATAAACCATATCTCTACTGGTGAGTAGTTCATATAAACCATATCTCTACTGGTGAGTAGTTCATATAAACCATATCTCTACTGGTTAGTAGTACATATAAACCATATCTCTACTGGTGAGTAGTTCATATAAACCATATCTCTACTGGTTAGTAGTACATATAAACCATATCTCTACTGGTGAGTAGTTCATATAAACCATATCTCTACTGGTGAGTAGTTCATATAAACCATATCTCTACTGGTGAGTAGTTCATATAAACCATATCTCCACTGGTGAGCTTATAAACCATGTCTTTACTGATAGATACACATGAAGCAATGGTACATAAACACAACTGCAGATGATCAGTATCGTTTGCAAAGCCAACCTGGTTGAAACCTATGAGATCTAAGTGAATAAATAATAATTTTATGTACAGCTGTTGTCCTTTTCACCAGCACCCAAACAGTCCCTCCACCTGTTGTACTGACCCACTGGGCAAAAACTGGTTCAATCAACATTGTTTCCACATCATTTCTTCAAAACAATTCAATGTGATGATTTTGAATCAACATGGAAAACTGATTGGATTTGCAAAAAGGGAATTTCATATTTTTTAACCTAAATCCAATTATTTTTGTTTGTTTATTTCTTGTTGAATTCACGTTAGTTGACAACTCAGATGTAAATCAAAACTAGACGTTGAACTGACGTCTGTCTAGTGGGGTCCCAGTAACTTTTTGTTTGACCTCTGACCTGTAAACAGATTATGACCACAAGTTGTTTTTCATTTCATTAACTTTTCAAGGTTTCAAGTTTATAAGCAGCTCTGCCTGAGGACTCCATTCCTCTTGATGAAGTAGTGCAGTATAATGGATAAAGGAGGAATGAGTCCTGATTAGAGTGATTAAAACCAGCCCAGGTCTGTACTGTGGAGGCTGGTACAAGTTAGTGTATGTGTGTGGTGTGTGTGTGTGTGTGTGTGTGTGTGTGTGTGTGTGTGTGTGTGTGTGTGTGTGTGTGTGTGTGTGTACAGGCTGGGATCAGAGGCAGGCTGCAGAGGGAAGTACAGAGACAGGGCATATGGGCTGTAAGGGGGAGGTACAACGGTAACGACTATTAATGTAGACTCTAATGTCTGGCCAACACCGCCCACGTCTGGTGGAGGATTGTGGGTAATTAACAGAGAGATCAATAGCCTCAAGAGGAGCGTTTATCAACCGCTTCTCCAGATAGATACGGAGAGGAGTCCATAGAGAGGAGTAGAGGAGGGGAGTGGAGAGGAGGGGAGTAGAGGAAAGTAGAGGACTGAGAGGAGCATGGGGAGGGGAGGGGAGGGGAGGGAGGAGATGAAAGGGAGAGGAGAGGAGTGGAGAGAAACAGCCTGGGAGAATAAGAGAGGGAGTGACAGAGAGAGGGCGAGATAAAGGGAGAGATGACCAGAGTGGAAAAGTTATCATGAATTAGTCAGAAACAGACACAGTAGTTACTATCATTATCCTTCTGGTGTGGATAGTGTTTGGTTGACAGTAGTTGCTATCATTATTATTCTGGTGTGGATAGTGTTTGGTTGACAGTAGTTACTATCATTATCCTTCTGGTGTGGATAGTGTTTGGTTGACATAAACCTGATAGATACAAGATAATCATTCCTCCATTGAGAGAAAGGCATTATTTTTCCTGAGTATCTACAATGTGAAACATCAAATCGAGGGAGCCAATCTGAAATCAGAAATGTAATGTTCGCACCTCGTAATTTTGAAACTGTTTATTTTGCAGCTTTCGCACAAGTAAAGGAATCGGCTACTCTGCACATTTCGTGGGCAACTGTCTGATCGTGACATCACTGAAGTCTAAAGGCAAAGGCTTCCAGCACTGTGTCAAATATGACTTTCAACCTAGGAAGGTAAGAGATGCTTTGACGGACGCCACTGTGCTTGCTTAATTGTACCATCTCAAACCGATACCAGAACCCAGGACCTCTGCCTTGCAAACACACACGACTGCCGTCCTGAAAAGTTTTTAGCGACTTGCGCCACCAAAAAGCTAGCAGTTCCGCCATCCAAGTGGAGACTACTAGGGTAACTACGTTTCATCTGTTACCCTGGTAGTGATCAATTGTCAGTGTGCTTACACCAGCCTACAGGTCACATAGCTGATGATCAGTAGAGGGCTTATGTAGCAGTGTGCAGGTCCAATATGTGAGTGATGGTGTGTTGAGGTGCTGCTGATAGAATAGGATCATCAGTCTGCTGCTCTATAGGACTGTATGGATCTGGTCAGTATGTTATGGATGAGGCATGACCACCAGCCTGTTGCCATGTTGGTACTATCAGGAAAACCCCATAATGATCTCTGTGGTCATATTTATCAAGCGTTTTAGGCTGTGTTTATACTGCCACCCTACCCAAATCAGATTTTCTTTCTGTATCCAATCTCTTTTTCTGACTGTCCACAGTCAATGTGACCCATATCAGATTTGCCCATTCACACCGATGCAGCCTCTGAAGTAGCACACAGATGCAATGCTCATTTCCTGTCACTGTTCCTTTAAATGTTGGGGTGGTGGTCATGGTTCAGCAGATCGTGTGCAAAAAACCCACTTCAGAGCAAAACAAATATCTGATCTGACTGTCCAGACAGAGGTCGCATATGGAGGATCGGATTTGTATCAGGATTGAGATCCACATATGGAGGTGGTATAAATCGGAAGTCAAAAGATGAGATTCCATGTGGTTTTGTGCTGTTTACACATTAGGGAAAAGATCAGATAGGTATCAGGTATGCAAATAATTGGCAAAAGATCTGAATTGGGCTGCCTGTGTAAATGCAGCCTCCGAGTTGGAGTGCTGATCTAGGATCAGTGCTGATCTAGGATCCATGTAATCTTATTCATTGTGATCTAAAAGGCTTAATCTATCCTAAATGAGCACTGAGATGCTTGATGCATACAGCCTCTGGTATCTAACAGTGACATCATCTTAATAAAACTTTAGAACATCTTTACAGCAAACCTAGTATAACTGTGGTTTGGAAAAGGCATTTTGTGTATGGAGGACTGCATTCTGCTGTGTTGGTACGGTATATTACATAATTAAGCAATAAGGCACGAGGAGGTGTGGTATATGGCCAATATACCACGGCTAAGGGCTGTTCTTAGGCACGAAGTGCCTGGATACAGCCCTTAGCCGTGGTATGTATATTGGCCATATACCACAAACCCCCCGAGGTGCCTTATTGCTATTATAAACTGGTTACCAACGTAATTAGAGCAGTAAAAATAAATGTTTTGTCATACTGTGGTATACGGTGTGATATACCACAGCTGTCAGCCAATCAGCATTCAGGGCTCGAACCGTCAAGTTTATAATTGATCATATACATTGTGGGCAGTTTGACTTTATTAACAGATCATCAGGGACAGAAAATACAGCACAATTGTTAGGATAGACAAACATCTGTCACAACGAAACACTCCTCCCTCCTTCTCCTCCTCCCCTCCCTCAAATAGTTTGTGCTCCGCATGTGGATCTCAATATACCCCAGACTTCTGCCACCACTAGACTTGGCCAGCACTGCTATCAGAAGCCTAGCCAGTAGCAGAGAGTGCCTCCAGTCTCCTCAGACCAGGGAGAGAGAGAACATCATTACCTGTTCTGTTTAACAGTCCCACAGGGACCTCCTCACAGGAGCAGCTGGGTGCACAGTGAGATGAGATGAGAGTGTAGAGAGGGAGTGTAATGTAGCTTGGGATGTCTGACACCCTACCTGTCTCTGTCCCAGTAGAGATAGCAGGCTGGTTCAAGGCTTCTGTCAGACAATTACAGCCTTGGGTTAAACAGCTGTCAGCAACCATGGTGTGTCACATGACACCCTATACTGTACATAGTGCAGTACTATGTTTGGAATTAAGTTCCCCCTCTCGCCCTCTCCTCTCTGCACCAAGTCATTAAAGTAGAGGGCAGACTTTGATCTAAAGATATCCTCAAATCAATTATCTGATCTCCTGGTGATTAAAAGTGATCTTAAAGGGGACATTGCCTCTTAATAGTCAACTGGAGTAATCTGATCCACTCTGCCATAGTCATGTTAATGATGTGTTTAAATCCTTTTGATCTGCAGTAGATCAACATAGTGAGGGTTGCAGCTGGAACTGCTTCATTTAAAGCCTTAAATTGAGATGATCCGTTTACAGGTTAGATTTTCGTATGTATCAGAGAACCTGTATGGTCTGGGATACTGTGTTGTCTATACCATGCAGAATGTATGGATAACTGTATGTTCTGTAATACTGTGTTATCTATGCTATGCAGTAGGCCTTTGTAATACTGCTATTGTCTCTGCAATATGTATGAGATCAGAGCTACTGAATCACATTATCCTATTTGGTCTCTAGATGATCTGGGTGACTGCAATGCAAACACATTAGGATGTGTTTAAAACCCTGTTCATACAGTGGGATTGAATGGGTTGTAGTTTCTAGTGTTATTATGTGTGGATTAGTGGCGGGCAGTGCCGTTACAGATAAGGGAGGACCATTTTTTTTCATGAATATGGCCTTATTTCTATTACAGCATATTGGATGACTGTCATTCATATTCCGTTCACCCAGTTAAATGTAACAGCGATAGGTTTAGGCTACTACATGATACTCACATTTTCCCTATACACATCATGAGGTTGATACAACCTAGCCTATGAATGAAAGTTTACACGTAGGTGCACACAGGTCGAAAGACAAATTTGATGTGACAGAGAGTGACACATGGACAGACAGTGACATTCAATACCGCCTTGCACACTCTTGCCTGCATCTAGCTGATAGTGGGTGTAATCATTAGTCCAACAGTTGCAAACAAGAGTTTCTATTGGACAAATTCAGGTATGTTTATCCCTGTTTTGTTCCGTTTGCTTCTGTTTAAGAAACGTTTTTCAACAGAATTGGTGGAATGAATACACCCCTGATCACGCGTAAACACAATTCACAGTTTCATAGCAGCCACGTTGTATTCCTTCTCGCATCTACGTTATGCGCTCTCCTCCTTTCACCTCTTCCCTTCCCTTGTGCACAACACATCAGCTGTATGTGACCAGGCGAAAAAACCTTTCCAAGCCAAACCACTACACACAGCCTACATCGTTGTCACCATATTAGCTAAATTAAGCTAATAGAACTAACGCGTTAGTAAACCCGCTACAATCATGCAGTAACTTTACAGTGTACAGTCAGTAAGCAGTTACACCGGCGGGCCCCGGTGGCAATAAATTAGTAAAACCAAAAGCTTACCTTGACTTGGAAGAGTTCTAGTGTTGTGTTGGATAGTCATAGCCAGCTAGCTAACATAGCATCCCTCTGTTTGAGCAGGGTGTTTCAGTAGGCTAAACTAGCTAGCTGCATTTGCTAGCTAAGTAAGTGAAACTGAAAGTGAAAGAAAATGACAATCTCTCTCCCTCTTTATTTCTCTGTTGCTTCTCCTTCATTTAGGAAGAAATGAATTTGTTCAAAACTGTTCAACTATTTTCTTTCTCTCTCTTTGAGTCAACTACTCACCACATTTGATGCACTGCAGAGCTAGCTAGCTGTAGCTTATGCTTTCAGTACTAGATTACTTATCTGATCCTTTGATTGGGTGGACAACATGTCAGTTCATGCTGCAATAGCTCTGATAGGTTGGAGGACGTCCTCCGGAAGTTGTCATAATTACTGTGTAAGTCTATGGAAGGGGGTGAGAACCATGATTCTCCTAGGTTTTGTATTGAAGTCAATGTACTCAGAGGAGGACGGACGCTAGCTGTCCTCCGGCTACACCCTGGTGCTACCCTACAGAGTGCTGTTGAGGCTACTGTAGACCTTTGCAAAATAGTGTGTTTTAATCAATTATTTGGTGACATGATTATATTTAGTATAGTTCTATTTAAAAATGAGAACTTTTTTAATGTTTTAAATTTTAATTAAATTCACACTGGTGTGGACCTGCATCCACACGCACGCACGTGCACACACACACACACACACACTCACTCACTCACTCACACTCTCTCTCTCTCTCTCTCTCTCTCTCTCTCTCTCTCTCTCTCTCTCTCTCTCTCTCTCTCTCTCTCTCTCTCTCTCTCTCTCTCTCTCTCTCTCTCACACACACTCACTCACTCACTCACTCACTCACTCACTCACTCACTCACTCACTCACTCACTCACTCACTCGCTCTCTCTAACCATCTCTCTCCTCTCTGTGTTTCAGTGGTACATGATCTGCATCGTCCATATCTACAACCGCTGGAGGAACAGTGAGATCCGTTGCTATGTCAACGGTCAGCTGGTCTCCTATGGCGACATGGCCTGGCACGTCAACACCAACGATGTGAGAATGCTCCTCATTGCTGGTTGATTGATGCTTGATTGATTGATTGACTGACTCTCCTGTCACTGCTCCTTCCTGTTGTGAGCTCTCTGCAAGGTCGTGTTCAGTAAGGCACACAGGCACATTTTGAACAGTTTTGAAACATTTTTTATTGGACAAGTGGAGCTATTACCTGTTTCACTCCGTTTTCTCCTGTTTTCTTCCCCACTGAACATGGCCGTGGTGGTAGTAATATTTGTGGTTGTGATGGTTATGGCTGTGATATTTGTGGCTGTGATATTTGTGGTTGTGATATTGTGATATTTGTGGTTGTGATGTTTGTGGTTGTGATGTTTGTGGTTGTGATGTTTGTGGCTGCAAGTGCAGCATTTGATCATCGACCACAGTTTGAAATCATCAGACCCAAGATTGTGTCCCAAATGGCACCCTATTCTCTATATGGGCCCTGGTAAAAAGTAGTGGGAATAGGGTGCCATTTGAGATTCGTAAATCCTCTGTGGTGCTCATTGAGTTTCAGCGCTGTGGCAGAGTTTACTCCTGGGAGCAGAGCTGCGTTCTCAAAGCTTCCATTTGAATAACCATTTATCAGGGAGATGTTTGAAGAGAGGAAGGCCGTAGAAGAAGAGACTGGGAGGGAGGACGACAAAGGCTGCTATCTACAGAGTTAGGCATGGATGGGGGTGTGTGTGGTGGATATTATTATAACCCACTTCTACAAGGCAGGGGTTACAGGTACAGGTTTATAAGGACAGACACACACTGGGCTCTGGTCAAAGGTAGTGCGCTAAGTATGGAATAGGGTGCCATTTGGGATGCAGACCTAAGTGTCTGTCAGCCTTCCTTCCTCTCTGAGTGACAATCTATTTGCCCATTCAAAAGCTGTTATCATTTTTTGGGGTCTGTTAATTGCTCTGCTACTCAGCTATCTTTGAAATTGGGATGATGTTTTCCGTCTCCGAGTCTGGATGTGTTAAAGGACATGACCCTATCCTCTCATCTCCGTCTCAGTGTCCGTATAATGGCCCTAACCATTGCCCAGAGCCATATATACACTACCAGTCAAAAGTTTGGACACACCTACTCATTCAAGGGTTTTTCTTTATTTGTACTATTTTCCACATTGTAGAATAATAGTGAAGACATCAAAATTATGAAATAACACATATGGATTCATGTAGTAAACATAAAAGTGTTCAACAAATCAAAGTAGATTTTATATTTGAGAATCTTCAAAGTAGCCACCCTCTGCCTTGATGACAGCTTTGCACACTCTTGGCATTCTCTCAACCAGCTTCACCTGGAATGCTTTTCCAACAGTCTTGAAGGAGTTCCCACATATGCTGAGCACTTGTTGGCTGCTTTTCCTTCACTCTGCGGTCCGACTCATCCCAAACCATCTCAATTGGGTTGAGGTCGGGGGATTGTGGAGGCCATGTCATCTGATGCAGCACTCCATCACTCTCCTTCTTGGTAAAATAGCCCTTACACAGCCTGGAGGTGTGTTTTGGGTCATTGTCCTGTTGAAAACCTAATGATAGTCCCACTAAGCCCAAACCAGATGGGACGGCGTATCACTGTAGAATTCTGTGGTAGCCATGCTGGTTAAGTGTGCCTTGAATTCTAAATAAATCACAGACAGTATCACCAGCAAAGCACCCCCACACCATCACACCTCTTCCTCCATACTTTGCGTTGGGAAATACACATGCGGAGGTCATCCGTTCACCCACACCGCATCTCACAAAGACACGGCGGTTGGAACCAAAATTCTCCAATTTGGACTCCAGACCAAAGGACAAGTTTCCACAGGTCTAATGTCCATTGCTCGTGTTTCTTGGCCCAAGCAGATCTCTTCTTCTTATTGGTGTCCTTTAGTAGTGGTTTCTTTGCAGCAATTTGACCATGAAGGCCTGATTCACACAGTCCCCTCTGAACAGTTGATGTTGAGATGTGTCTGTTACTTGAACTCTGTGAAGCATTTATTTGGGCTGCAATTTCTGAGGCTGGTAACTCTAATGAACTTATCCTCTGCAGCAGAGTTAACTCTGGGTCTCCCATTCCTGCCGCGGTCCTCATGAGAGCCAGTTTCATCATAGCACTTGATGGTTTTTGCAACTGCACTTGAAGAAACTTTCAAAGTTCTTAAAATGTTATGTATTGACTGACCTTCATGTCTTAAAGTAATGATGGACTGTCGTTTCTCTTTTTCTTATTTGAGCTGTTCTTGCCATAATATGGACATGGTATTTTACCAAATAGGGCTATCTTCTGTATACCAACCCTACCTTGTCACAACACAGCTGATTGGCTCAAACGCATTAAGAAGGAAATAAATTCCACAAATTAACTTTTAAGAAGGCACACCTGTTAATTGAAATGCATTCCAGGTGACTACCTCATGAAGCTGGTTGAGAGAATGCCAAGAGTGTGCAAAGCTGTCATCAAGGCAAACTGTGGCTATTTGAAGAATCTCAAATATAAAATATATTTTGATTTGTTTAAAGCTTTTTTGGTTACTACATGATTCCATATGTGTTATTTCATAGTTGTGATGTCTTCACTATTATTCTACAATGTAGAAAATAGTAAAAATAAAGGAATGAGTAGGTGTGTCCAAACTTTTGACTGGTACTGTGCCCCCCCCCATCTCTCTCTCTCTCTCTCTCTATCCTCCCTGTCCTCTCCCGCTACAGAGCTATGATAAATCCCCTGCTCTGTGTGCCCGTTTATTGACCCTCTCCTCTCCCTCTACAGAGTTATGATAAGTGCTTCCTGGGATCGTCGGAGACAGCTGACGCTAACAGGGTGTTCTGTGGTCAGCTGGGGGCCATCTATGTGTTCTCTGAGGCTCTCAACCCAGCTCAGATATTTGCCATTCATCAGCTGGGAGCGAGCTATAAGGTACGCAATGGGCTGACTGAATTAGGTTACTGATAGGTTAGGATAGGATGAATTTTAATGCTACATGCACGCAGCCTCCTACACCTATCAATCTGTGAAATCAATGCTGCTTGCTACAGTTCCCTGTTCCCTGCTACCTGGTGTCTCTATCCGAAGAGCTATGCTTGAATGTATCCTGTGTCCTAACACTATACACTGTATGTACTGTGTTCTGTTCCCTGGCTGCCCCTGAAACTATGATTTGGACTGTTAAGCACACCCCTGCCTACCTGAAAGCTGTGTTGTCGTTGATCCAGTGTGTAGTTTGGAACCATAGTTAGTCATAGCCTGTCTCATCCAGTCTCTGGCCTTAGTCTAGCACCTTGTTTTCCTTGTAATTTTAATGGTTATAATGAATGGTTTTTCATATTAATGGTGATAATGATAGTTGGTTAGTGATTGAGGTGTTTAGAAAAGGCCTCATTATAATCTCAGTTAGTTAGCAGAGTCTCACAGACAGGGCAGTCAAACAAGGTGTAGGAGACACCCACAGACAGGGCAGTCTAACAGGGTATAGGAGACACCCACAGACAGGGCAGTCAAACAAGGTGTAGGAGACACCCACAGACAGGGCAGTCTAACAGGGTATAGGAGACACCCACAGACAGGGCAGTCTAACAAGGTATAGGAGACACCCACAGACAGGGCAGTCTAACAGGGTATAGGAGACACCCACAGACAGGGCAGTCTAACAGGGTATAGGAGACACCCATATATAGGGCAGTCTAACAAGGTATAGGAGACACCCACAGACAGGGCAGTCTAACAGGGTATAGGAGACACCCACAGACAGGGCAGTCTAACAGGGTATAGGAGACACCCACAGACAGGGCAGTCTAACAGGGTATAGGAGACACCCACAGACAGGGCAGTCTAACATGGTATAGGAGACACCCACATACAGGGCAGTCTAACAGGGTATAGGAGACACCCACAGACAGGGCAGTCTAACAGGGTATAGGAGACACCCACAGACAGGGCAGTCTAACAGGGTATAACTAGCGATCCTGGGATCATAATAGTCCCATTGCGTGTCTGGTCTACTGAGCCAGGTCTACTCTGCTTGTTATCTCAGCTATCTACATCTTTTCACGAGAGAGAGGCTCCACGATGGAGAGGCACGTTGAAGGCTTATAGACCCTGCATGGTGCTACAGTCGCCTATGGTGTATCTTTACAGTGAGGTGTAGACTAGACAGTATAGTTGATTTTCTCAGGGAGGCAGAACAACTGAGCTCCATTACTTTGAATGGTTTCAGGGAAGCTCTAGAATTCTGAACTATTTCAGTGTAGGTCTCATCTCTCTCCATCTGAATCATCATGTCTGTAGCTAGAAGAGGGATGTATCTCGCCTCTCAACACTCTTCTATGTCTGTGGCTGTTCATTCATTATTCACTCCTCTGTTGAGAGGACATTCCTGATTTCCTAATTAATAACATTCCAATTGATGATGCGTTGATTGATTAATTGAGCTCCTCTCTCACCTGCCATCCTTAATGGATTAGTTACATTAAGACTGTGAGTGACTCTGTTATCGATCAGCAACATGTTCCATTAATATATGAATATGACTCTACTGCTACTGCTGCTGAGAGTTTAGTAGAGGAATGAGCTGTCATGATACCATACCTTATCACATCTCTCTTCTCTCTCTTCTCCCACTCTCTGTCTGTCGCTATCTCTCTACCTCTCTGCCTATCTCCCTTTCTTTTCTCCCTATCTCCCTCTCTCTGTCTCTCTCCCTCTCTCTACCTCTATCCCTCTCCCTATCTCTGTCTATCTCTCTATTCCTCCCCTCTTTGTAGAGTACATTTAAGTTTAAGTCGGAGAGTGACATCCACCTGGCGGAGCACCATAAGCAGGTCCTGTATGATGGGAAGCTGGCCAGCTCCATCTCCTTCACCTACAACGCCAAGGCTACCGACGCCCAGCTCTGCCTGGAGTCATCGCCCAAGGAGAACGCCTCCATCTTTGTCCACTCACCCCACGCCCTTATGCTACAGGTTCACTACATGTCCTTATAATACACGTACAGATGCCGTCAAATATATTGGCACCCTTGCACTTTACAGTGGAGTGCAATGGAGCAGAATGATCTGTTTTCTCTTTTCAAACCTGTTTGAATGGCTATTTTTACCCAAAAGCTTTTTGAATTTCAACTTATTTTAGAGGAAATAGTGAATCGTGCAAGGGTGCCAATATATTTGACCGCAACTGTAATTCTCACCCCATGTCCTTATAAAACAGGCTAGTCTCGCCTCATGTCCTTTTAATCCACATATAAGGAAGTTACAGTAAACTAACACTGTATTGTTCCCTGGTAGGATGTGAAGGCCATAGTGACCCACTCCATCCACAGTGCCATCCACTCTATAGGAGGAATCCAGGTGCTGTTCCCTCTCTTCTCCCAGCTGGACTACCATCAACCCAACGACCAACACAACTACCAGCACCATGAGACCCAGCTGGACTACCATCAACCCAATGACCAGCAAAACTACCAGAACCATGAGACCAAGCTGGAGACTACCGTCTGGTAAGTATCTGTCCCCCTGTCCCTTTGTCCTGTCTCTGTCCCCGTTCTCCTGTCCCCTTTCCCCTGTTCCTTTTCCCCTATCTGAGGATTACCATCTGGTGAGTACAGGAAGTTTCATCAAGTGAAGGTCTGAGTCTTCTACTATGAGAATGTTGAGAATCAACGTTCGAATTTACCCCTCCCTGCTGATCCTTGTCCTGAAGGTCCAGTGTTGTCCTTGTCAGAGTCCCCCACCGAGCCCTGTTCCAATCAGAGCTCTGCCATAATCCTGATTTAGCTCAGTGACAGAGACCACACTGGGGAGATGCACACACAGCAGCTCTGAGCCAGGCTCTGCTCTGCCTAGGGCCCTCTCTCTGGTGCAGCCAGGGGCTAAGCCTGCTGGGTAGTGTAGTCCCAGCCCTGGGTTAAGCCTGCTGTGTAGTGTTCCAACCCATACCAGCCCAGCCAAGCCAGCTAGTGAACTCTGAGTGACTATAGTGGTTCTGCTGCCTGTTCCAGTGAGTCTACCTCTAAACTAACTGATGGCTCATGTTGGTCCTCAGCATCTTCAGCAGATACTGCAGTGTAATAGATTATGTGTGTGTTCAGAAGGTATCTGAGAGAGGATTTGTGTATATTAGGATACTCCGGGGGGATGAATCTATGGACAGATAGTGTGTCTGATGTAGTTGGGTGAAAATGATGTATAATTATATTGAACTACATTTATCAATCTTACGCCATAATAATTTATATAAATGCTGTTAAGCGTATCCGAAGGATATAGCAAGATAGCGAGTCTTCGTATCACCACACGGAATACTATAATTACGTAGCTGTCTAAGGCAACCCTTATGCAATTAATGATGTTCCGGAAACTATGAGCTAATTATTCACGATCAAAGTTTCAGCATCTATAAATTGAGTTAGTCTTAATGAAGGGATGCAAAGTTGGGACCCAAACATATGCTATGTGTTGTGTAATTAACTCTACAATTTAGGATTGATCAATAATCCTACTAAATTGTGAACGTAAATTAAATTAAACAGTTACTCTATAAACAAGGAATGCATTTACTCAAATCAGATGTATTAGTCACAAATGAATTAACACTCAAAACGATTACAGTGTACATGATATAGAATAAAACAGAGTAAATGTCTACCACAAATAAGACTTATGTCTTTACATGGGTCTTTTAGAATAACCTCTAAAATAAAAAGTATAATCTGTCTGTACACACATGGAGCTTGCAAACAAGGTCTCGATGAACCAAAAGAGACTCCAACCTTGTATCCTTGGAAAAATGGAAACTCATCCTAAATTAACATGTTTTTGCACTTTTCTGGGGGAAAACAAAAGGACGGACATCACACCCGGATTCTAATCTAATTATCAAACTCGTAAATGTCAATGTAACGACAGGACACCAGGAAGCTATCCATCTGATAACAATCAGCCCATCATACAATTCTGACCAGTCTCTCTGAAAAGACATCAACCAGAACACATATTGTACAACAAGACATATCAAACTGTTCAGCTCTTTGAGCTCTTGAAACAATCCAAACATGACAATAAAA
Source organism: Coregonus lavaretus (assembly GCF_964263955.1). NCBI lineage: Eukaryota > Metazoa > Chordata > Actinopteri > Salmoniformes > Salmonidae > Coregonus > Coregonus lavaretus. The sequence continues at coordinate 20,014,379 of NC_140017.1, read as the reverse complement.
TACATTCACAAGGTCAGGTCCAGTTTAAATCACTTTCAGCCTTGAGGGCGGCGGAAACCAAACGCCGTCTCCTGTACTTCGTGTGAATGTCCCGGCTGGAGGTGCGAGCAAGGATGTACCTCGCTCTTTGAAATGGTAAAACATGGTTATTTCTCTACATAATGCCATGAATCGTGATTGACCACACGCTGTGCTGGCGCCAGCCAGTTGCAGACGCAGACGCAGTCTGTATCCAGAGTCTAAGGTCATCATCTCTCCCCTCTACACTGGCTCTAGTCCTGCAGAGCTGTGATCTCATCACAGTGTCCTTGTGATGTGTCTGGGCCTGGAGAGAGTCCCTCTGGAGGATGGGAGGAAAGCGGATTAGCGAGTGCCATAGAGAGCCTCTGTCATACTGCAAAGACACGGTCACTCTGCCAGGACAGGCTTTAACTGAGAGACCCACTACAAAGACAGTAACTGACCCCAATGCAGCAGTAAACAGCCCCTCCACTTCTTCTCAGAAGACACCATGTCTTTAGGATTAGAGCCTGATAAAAGGACTAGGAAATGGGCTGGGGCTAGAAGATGGGTTTCGGAGCTGGAGCTAGGAGATGAAGCTGGGGCTAGGAGATGAGGCTCGGTCTAGGAGAGAAGGCTGGGGCTAGGAGAGGCTGGGGCTAGGAGAGAAGTCTGGGGCTAGGAGAGAAGGCTGGGGCTAGTTGAGAAGGCGGGGGCTAGGAGATGAGGCTGGGAGCTGGGGCTGGGAGAGAAGGCTGGGGCTAGGAGAGAAGGCTGGGGCTAGGAGAGAAGGCTGGGGCTAGGAGATGAGACTGGCGCTAGGAGAGAAGGCTGGGGCCAGGAGAAAAGGCTGGGGCTAGGAGATGAGGCTGGGAGCTGGGGCTAGGAGAGAAGGCTGGGGCTAGGAGAGAAGGCTGGGGCTAGGAGATGAGTCTGGTGCTAGGAGAGAAGGCGGGGGCTAGGAGATGCTCGGGCTAGGAGAAAAGGCTGGGGCTTGGAGAAAAGGCTGGGGCTAGGAGAAAAGTCTGGGGCTTGGAGAGAAGGCTGGGGCTAGGAGAGAAGGCTGGGGCTAGGAAATGAGGCTGGGACTAGGAGAGAATGCTGGTGCTAGGAGATGAGGCTGGGAGCTGGGGCTGGGAGAGAAGGCTGGGGCTAGGAGAGAAGGCTGGGGCTTGGAGATGAGGCTGGGAGCTGGGGCTGGGAGAGAAGGCTGGGGCTAGGAGAGAAGGCTGGGGCTAGGAGATGAGGCTGGCGCTAGGAGAGAAGGCTGGGGCTAGGAGAAAAGGCTGGGGCTAGGAGATGAGGCTGGGGCTAGGAGATGAGGCTGGCGCTAGGAGAGAAGGCTGGGGCTAGGAGAAAAGGCTGGGGCTAGGAGATGAGGCTGGGAGCTGGGGCTAGGAGAGAAGGCTGGGGCTAGGAGAGAAGGCTGGGGCTAGGAGAGAAGGCTGGGGCTAGGAGATGAGTCTGGTGCTAGGAGAGAAGGTGGGGGCTAGGAGATGCTTGGGCTAGGAGAAAAGGCTGGGGCTTGGAGAGAAGGCTGGGGCTTGGAGAGAAGGCTGGGTCTTGGAGAGAAGGCTGGGGCTAAGAGATGGAGATGGGGTAGGAGAGAAGACTGTGGCTAGGAGAGAAGGCTGGGGCTAGGAAATGAGGCTGGGAGCTGGGGCTGGGACTAGGAGAGAAGGCAGGGGCTAGGAGAGAAGGCTGGGGCTAGGAAATGAGGCTGGGAGCTGGGGCTGGGACTAGGAGAGAAGGCAGGGGCTAGGAGAGAAGGCTGGGGCTAGGAGATGAGGCTGGGAGCTGGGGCTGGGAGAGAAGGCGGGGGCTAGGAGATGAGGCTGGGAACTGGGGCTGGGAGAGAAGGCTGGGGCTAGGAGAGAAGGCTGGGGCTAGGAGATGAGGCTGGGAGCTGGGGGGGGGTTAGGATCTACAGTCTCCAGCTGATTGCTGACTTCCTCAGAAGATGAAGATGTCTGTCCCTCTGTCTCTCTGCCTATCTCCAATTCTGCTGCTGCCTTATAAAATGTTCCCTTTCTACTACCTGACTGTTAGGATCTCAGAGGAACAGGCAGCCCTAGGACCACCATACTGTATGATGTAATGGTAGTATTAAACAGTAGAGGAGCAGTTTATCTGCATTTTGACACATTTAGCTTTTTATGTGAGCACTCCTGCACACCTCCTGATGTATGTGTGTGTCCGTGTCCTTAAACCTGTGTGTATGTGTGTTGCAGTGCCACCCTCCTGGTGTTCCTGGTTGACCTGTTGAAGAGCTCGGTGGCGATGCAGGAACAGATGCTGGGAGGGAAAGGATTCCTTGTAATCGGGTTTCTGCTGGAGAAGGTAGAAACTCTAACCTAAACCCTATAGCACACTGGAGATAAGGCATGGACTCTTTGTCATCTTCCATAGTTTTTTATGTATTAACTGCTTTGCTGTGATGTTGTGGCTACAGTATATGGGTTTTTAATGATTCAATCAAAATCAATTAAATCAATACATCATACATTGTCTTTACCTCAAATGGCACGCTTTCCCCATATAGTACACTACGTTTTAACAAAGCTACAGGGTTTGGGTTGGCCTAATAGGGCTCTGGTCAAAAGGTAGTGCACTACATAGGGACTAGAGTGCAATTTCAGTTTACCCATTCTTACTTTCTATGGTGTGCCTGGCAACAGCTAATGGCAGTTATTTAAAGAAAGATATCTCCTTTCAACCAATATCGCTTAATATTTTCTTTAGTTCAAAAACCTCTTTACTCCTCACTCTCAGTCAGTGAATATCAGAGGAGGACCAGAAATAGATCCATGGTTCTGAAACAGACAGGGACACAACAGGGCATCAGCCAGTCAGACAGACTCTGTAATGCTGTTTGAAACATGGAGCCCAGTAGCCCTCAGATGGATAAGATCAAACCACAGATAAAATAACATAGCAGAGAGGCACAGAGGTGAGGAAGAGATTTGGAAGAATAATCCACTTTCTGTTTTGAAGGGTATGTAGCCTCACTGCTTCCCCAGCCAGCCGCTGTCAAGGTGTGTCCTAAATGGCATCCTATTCCCTACATGGTGCACTTCTTTTGACCAGAGCCCTATGGGCCATGGTCAAAAGTAGTGCACTTCACTTTTTAAGGAATATGCTGCCTTTTTGGACGCAGACAGACTGTCCTGTAGCATCCTGATATCTATCCACCGGAGTCCAGCAGAGCCCAGAGCTCAGGGCCAGGAACAGGTGGTTGTAACAGGGGCCAGGCGGGGGAAACAGTTTATCCCTCTCTCTCGGTCTCTGTCTCTCTCGCTTTCTCTCCTCTCCCCTCCCTCCAGCTGCCAGCTCTCTCACACTCACACCATCCTGCCATCTGGTTCAGATCTGTTTATACCACAGCTAGAATATTAGGAGAGACTACCTCTACCTGGTCAGGAGACGTGAAAGGAAGACAGACAACAATAATAACAGCAGGACTCCTCTGAGTCTGGATGCTCAGTCAAATGCTCTCAAGCTTTGCTTGTTTGGTGAAATGTCTATACAGTGAGGGAAAAAAGTATTTGATCCCCTGCTGATTTTGTGCGTTTGCCCACTGACAAAGAAATGATCAGTCTATAATTGTAATGGTAGGTTTATTTAAACAGTGAGAGACAGAATAACAACTAAAAAATCCAGAAAAGCGCATTTAAAAAATGTTATAAATTGATTTGCATTTTAATGAGGGAAATAAGTATTTGACCCCCTCTCAATCAGAAAGATTTCTGGCTCCCAGGTGTCTTTTATACTGGTAACGAGCTAAGATTAAGAGCACACTCTTAAAGGGAGTGCTCCTAATCTCAGCATGTTACCTGTATAAAAGACACCTGTCCACAGAAGCAAACAATCAATCAGATTCCAAACTCTCCACCATGGCCAAGACCAAAGAGCTCTCCAAGGATGTCAGGGACATGATTGTAGACCTACACAAGGCTGGAATGGGCTACAAGACCATCGCCAAGCAGCTTGGTGAGAAGGTGACAACAGTTGGTGCGATTATTCGCAAATGGAAGAAACACAAAATAACTGTCAATCTCCCTTGGCCTGGGGCTCCATGCAAGATCTCACCTCGTGGAGTTGCAATGATCATGAGAACGGTGAGGAATCAGCCCAGAACTACACAGGAGGATCTTGTCAATGATCTCAAGGCAGCTGGGACCATTGTCACCAAGAAAACAATTGGTAACACACTACGCCGTGAAGGACTGAAATCCTGCAGCGCCCGCAAGGTCCCCCTGCTCAAGAAAGCACATATACAGGGCCGTCTGAAGTTTGCCAATGAACATCAGAATGATTCAGAGGAGAACTGGGTGAAAGTGTTGTGGTCAGATGAGACCAAAATGGAGCTCTTTGGCATCAACTCTACTCGCCGTGTTTGGAGGAGGAGGAATGCTGCCTATGACCCCAAGAACACCATCCCCACCGTCAAACATGGAGGTGGAAACGTTATGCTTTGGGGGTGTTTTTCTGCTAAGGGGACAGGACAACTTCACCGCATCAAAGGGACGATGGACGGGGCCATGTACCGTCAAATCTTGGGTGAGAACCTCCTTCCCTCTGCCAGGGCATTGAAAATGGGTCGTGGATGGGTATTCCAGCATGACAATGACCCAAAACACACGGCCAAGGCAACAAAGGAGTGGCTCAAGAAGAAGCACATTAAGGTCCTGGAATGGCCTAGCCAGTCTCCAGACCTTAATCCCATAGAAAATCTGTGGAGGGAGCTGAAGGTTCGAGTTGCCAAACGTCAGCCTCGAAACCTTAATGACTTGGAGAAGATCTGCAAAGAGGAGTGGAACAAAATCCCTCCTGAGATGTGTGCAAACCTGGTGGCCAACTACAAGAAACGTCTGACCTCTGTGATTGCCAACAAGGGTTTTGCCACCAAGTACTAAGTCATGTTTTGCAGAGGGGTCAAATACTTATTTCCCTCATTAAAATGCAAATCAATTTATAACATTTTTGACATGCATTTTTCTGGATTTTTTTGTTGTTATTCTGTCTCACTGTTCAAATAAACCTACCATTAAAATTATAGACTGATCATGTCTTTGTCAGTGGGCAAACGTACAAAATCAGCAGGGGATCAAATACTTTTTTCCCTCACTGTACATCCCAGTTGACTACTTCAAAATGGTGAAACTCCTCAATGGCACTGCCCATGCTAAAACGAGCTTTGTGGCAAGTGAACCCTCTATCCAACTCTATGGTTGGCTTATAGTTATATGTTATTGATTGATTGATTGACTGGTTGATTGATTGAGTATCCAGTGGTCTGACCAGTCCCTGTGCCTCCAGTCCTCCAGGGTCCACATCACACGTGCGGTCCTGGAGCAGTTCCTGTCCTTCGCTAAGTACCTGGATGGGTTAACCCACGGAGCACCACTCCTCAAACAGCTCTGTGACCACATCCTGTTCAACGCAGCCATCTGGATACACACCCCCGCCAAGGTAAGCCCTGCGCCCACACCCCCGCCAAGGTAAGGTACATCCCCACACCCCCCGCCAAGGTAGACCTCGTCCCCATAAAGGTGAGCCCCACCCAATCTGGTTCCACTGGGTCCAGGTAGCTCCATGGTAACCCACCTGATTTCTGACTCACTGAAGACTGTTTAGAGCATTACTCACTACTATACCATGATCCATTATGTAACACAACTTATTTTAGGGTCCTGATATTAGTTTATATTTTCTGCTCTGTATTGAAGACTTCACCACTGACTGAGGTTTACTGCCTGCTGTCACAATCAGCTCCTCAACACTGAGAAGTATTGAAATGTTATAGAGTGAAAATACATAAAGAAGTGGCTGAGGCGAAGAAGTGGCTGAGGCGGATCAGAGGAGCTGGGTTGTGTGGAGAATCCCTTCTCCTCACTGGCGCCGCCGCTGGTGGCTCTTATGAATAAATACAGAACAGTTGTGGGGAAATGTCTCAGGAGTTGTGATAGAGAGAGTCTCTGGAGGCCAACCTCAGACCCCCACACACACTCCTCTCACATGGAGCACAGAGAGAGAGGGTCAAACAGAGGTAACAAACTGGGTTAGAGCACTTTTTGATTTTAGAATAAAAGCTGTAGAGAGTGTGTAAGATTATCATCCAGTCTATTGCTAATTACAGAGGCTGTATTAATGAGTGAACAGATCAGAGCGGAGATTGAGAGGGGGAGAGAGAGGAGTGGAGAGGAAATGAGAGGGGAGTGAGGAGAGGAGACTATTATAGTGTGTTCTAATAGAGTGTAATGTGGGGTCAGCCAAAGCAGCCTCTCTCTCTCTCTCTGTTCTACACCTGCAGGGAGGATGATGGGCTCAGCTCAGCTAGGACCTCTTTAATACGGCATTCACTTAATACAACCAGTTCACAGCCTTAATATAATACCTTAAGCAGCCTGGAGTGGGTTATAAAGGATTATACCTGACAGCTATATTTATGTAGAATCACTGGGATTAGGTTAATAGTTTGTGTGTGTGTGTGTGTGTGTGTGTGCGTGCGTGCGCGTGCGTGTACTCTCCCCTCAGGTCCAGCTCTCTCTGTACATGTACCTGTCTGCAGAGTTTATCGGCACGGCAACCATCTACACCACCATCCGTCGTATTGGGACAGTGCTGCAGCTGATGCACAGTCTGAAGTACTACTACTGGACCTGCAACCCTGAGGCCAGCAGTGGCATTACACCTAAAGGACTGGGTAAACACACACACACACACCACACACCACTCACACACCACAGGTCCAGAGATGACAGGCATCTTCTCTCTGTGTAGTAACAGGCTGCCATGAGGCGGCTGTCTGCTGTGTTGGAATTCAAAGTCACCCTGAACTGTCATGTCATCTTCCTCACTCAGCTTTTCTCTCTGAAACTATTCAGAAGTCTCAGAGGGCCAGGTTCTGATACAGGCCTATATGGTTGGAAGCAGTACTGTATATATCCTACAGGTCAGGATAGAACAGTGCTGATAAACCAGGTCTGTCTCTTAAATGGCATCCTATAGGGCTCCGGGCAAAAGTAGTGCCTATGTAAGGAATAGAGTGGAGTTTATTCCACAGAGGAAGTAGATGTGTATTAACTGTGTAATGAACAGTTGATGCAGCAGCTTAGCCTCTATTGATAGAGTTCACATGGTTAATGATTTCTCATGAAGCCCAGCAAACACCATGACCAATAATCAGCAGTAGGCTGGAGAACGTTGCTAGAGCTACAGACCAATTCTATATGAAATATTGAGCAGAGCTACAGTACAGATCTATGTGAAGTAGGATACTGAGTGTGTTTGTCTGTGGTAGGGAGAGTTATATATAGACAGCTGGAACGTTCTGCTGCGTTTCTACTCTGATCTGGGGAAGGGCACTCCTTTGGACACTCTGGGCAGTTTAGTTTTTCTGTTTTTACTGATGTTGATGAATAACAGATATTGTGTTATAGATTGCTTGTTTTGGGTGTTCTTACTAACATCATGGCCTGTTTTGCTTTAATATGTGTTGCAAAAACAGTGAGACAAACAATACTAGTGTATAAGATATTTGGTGGAGCTAGTTGCCATGTTCTGCTTATTGGAGTTAATAGGCATGTTCTGTTTGTTGGAGTTAGTAGCCATGTTCTGTTTGTTGGAGTTAGTAGCCATGTTCTGTTTGTTGGAGTTAGTAGCCATGTTCTGTTGGTTGGAGTTAGTAGCCATGTTCTGTTTGTTGGAGTTAGTAGCCATGTTCTGTTTGTTGGAGTTAGTAGCCATGTTCTGTTTGTTGGAGTTAGTAGCCATGTTCTGTTTGTTGGAGTTAGTAGCCATGTTCTGTTTGTTGGACTTAGTAGTCATGTTCTGTTTGTTGGAGTTAGTAGCCATGTTCTGTTTGTTGGAGTTAGTAGTCATGTTCTGTTTGTTGGAGTTAGTAGCCATGTTCTGTTGGTTGGAGTTAGTAGCCATGTTCTGTTTGTTGGAGTTAGTAGCCATGTTCTGTTTGTTGGACTTAGTAGTCATGTTCTGTTTGTTGGACTTAGTAGCCATGTTCTGTTTGTTGGAGTTAGTAGTCATGTTCTGTTTGTTGGAGTTAGTAGTCATGTTCTGTTTGTTGGAGTTAGTAGCCATGTTCTGTTTGTTGGACTTAGTAGTCATGTTCTGTTTGTTGGAGTTAGTAGTCATGTTCTGTTTGTTGGAGTTAGTAGCCATGTTCTGTTTGTTGGAGTTAGTAGTCATGTTCTGTTTGTTGGAGTTAGTAGCCATGTTCTGTTTGTTGGAGTTAGTAGCCATGTTCTGTTTGTTGGACTTAGTAGTCATGTTCTGTTTGTTGGAGTTAGTAGCCATGTTCTGTTTGTTGGACTTAGTAGTCATGTTCTGTTTGTTGGAGTTAGTAGTCATGTTCTGTTTGTTGGAGTTAGTAGCCATGTTCTGTTTGTTAGAGTTAGTAGGCATGTTCTGTTTGTTGGAGTTAGTATGGATGTTCTGTTTGTTGAAGTTAGTAGCTATGTTGTTTCTTTTCAGTCAGGGTCGTTCAGCAAGACACAGCAGAAAACACAGCTACTACGTCCTAGTAGAGATAACTCTTTGAAAGATCTCGGTGATGAACCTTGTCTGCTGTCTGCTGAGACATCTGTTGGGTGATTTGTGTGTAGAATATAATCCTTATTTGTGAAACAACTGTCTGTTATGTAACAACCAGACTAGTTTCTAGTTAATCTTCCTGGTAATGTGTTCTTTAAATTAATAGAAGTGTAAGTCTGGGCCCTGTTAAAAAGTAGTACACTACAAAGGGAATAGGGTGCCATTTGGGATGCAGACTATGTTTTGCTGATGGTTCTAGAATCCCTGTGGGAGAAATGGAAGAGAGGAACGATATAGTTGGTAAAATACTGAGGACGGTGTCCTCACCAGAACCTGGAGGTTGCCTCTAGATATGGAGAGAGGGAATGGAAGGGAGAGGGAAAGGGAGATAGGGAGAGAACTAGTAGATACTGTAATCAAGTGTTCAATTATAAGAACAAAGAAATGGTGGTTGGAACAAAGCTGCTGCTGCAGGTACACTCTGGCTACATCCCAAATGGCACCCTATTCCCTATATAGTGTACTATGTTTGACCAGGGCCGATATGTCAAAAGTAGTGGACTATGTAGGGAATAGGGTGCCATTTGGGACGGAGCAACACGCTGTCTCTGGAAATGTTGCTGCTGGTTTCTCTGGGCGTCTGTAAATAGAGAGCCATCAAATTAAACCAATGCATCAACCTCTCACACACAGCGACTGCAGTGCAGGCTCAATTTCTCTCAATCCCTAACATGCGCTCGCACACACAGAATCTCTCTCTCTCTCTCTCTCTCTCTCTCTCTCTCTCTCTCTCTCTCTCTCTCTCTCTCTCTCTCTCTCTCTCTCTCTCTCTCTCTCTCTCTCTCTGAGTTATTATGTTAGACACAGTCTGTTGGTCCTGCTCCTCTTATGTAGTCACATCCTTTTAAGTCACATTTCTAATTTCAGGTCTCCACACTCCCAGTGTATTGAACTGATCCATTTGGATAAGAGCCGTAACAATATTGTCTACATTCCAAATGGCACCCTATTCCCTACATAGTGCACTACTTTTGACCAGAGCCCTATGGAGCACTGTAAGGAATAGGGTGCCATTTTGGATGCATCCAATATTGTCTCATCTTGCACAGGGCTGAGAACCTGTGTATCCTCACAGTGAAAACATTGAGTATTGATCAACCCTGTGAAATATTATCCAAAGCTATTACTGCCTGCTTTATCTGAACCAAGCCAAGGGTGAAAGTGAAATTAGTTCAATTTCCTAAGTCTCTATAATAAAATGTGTGTATGAAGCATGCTCTCATGATTGCTTTGGATTAATTACCAGTCCAGTCACATTGACTCACTGTAGCGAGGAGGAGAAAGTGGATTTCTGCGTTAATAACACAAATATAAATCATTTATCAATAAAGTGAACCTTATCTTCCTCTTGCCCAATACCCTCAGGGCAGGTGGACTGAACCAACCAATGAGAGCCTGAGAATCAACCGTCCATTAATGTAATTGGTTGTGATTATGTTCGATTCAGCATATGGATGCAGCTGTGTTTTTAATGATGCTGTTATCTAGCAACCTGTTCTGTCCCTGTACTGTTTTCTCAGACGGCTTTCTATTAATCAGTGTCACAAGGAGCTCAGGGAGCCTGTGTTGAAGAGGATCCATTGATTTCTGAGAGGAAACAGGACAGTCAGATGTTGTGTTAAATTGTGTCTGACAGCAGAGGACTATCCTCACTCTGGGAGACACGTTCTTGTGTGCAAATTTATAGCTCTGTGTTATTGATCTCTCTGTGGCAGCAACCTGTCCACGTATACTATGTATACAAAAGTATGTGGACACCCCTTCAAATGAGTGGATTCGGCTATTTCAGCCACACCCGTTGCTGACAGGTGTAAAATCGAGCACACCGCCATGCAATCTCCATAGACAAACATTGGAAGTAGAATAACCTTACTGAAGAGCTCCGTGACTTTCAACGTGGCACCAGCATAGGATGCCACCTTTCCAACAAGTTAGTGCTTCACATTTCTGCCCTGCTAGAGCTGCCCCGGTCAACTAAGTGCTGTTATTGTGAAATGGACACGTCTAGGAGCCACAAAGGCTACCGCGAAGTGGTAGGCCACACAAGCTCACAGTACGGGGCCACCGAGTGCTGAAGCACGTAGCGCGTAAAAATTGTCTGTCCTCGGTTGCAACACTCACTATTATCTGTCATCTCATATCTGATCAGTCATCTGGCTTGGGCAGTGTTATACAAACAGCACCGTGTTGACTTGTACTACTCTCTGTAGATTTCTGATAGCGATGGTCAACTTCAGACGTGTGTGTGCGTGCGTGCGTATTGATCCCAGTGACTCGGTCTGTATTTGTCCTCAGATGGTCCAAGGCCTACCCAGCAGGAGATCATCTCTCTCAGGGCTTTCATGTTGCTGTTCCTCAAACAACTTATCCTCAAGGTACTGCACACACACACGCACCTCCAAAACAAAAACAGTTTGTTTATTTTCTCCACCAGAGAAAGGCATCATGGGTAATTGCTCTTGAACCATAATGTCCAATCAGCATGCAGGTTCAGGTCCGTCCGTGGTGTTGTGTTCAAATAAATTGCTTAGCTTCAACAACATGGCAGCAGGCTCCATTTCTGCCACAACTACCACCCCCCAGCAGCCTAGGCCTGCAGCCCGAGGCCACTACAGAAATAAGCAGAATTTTAACAATGGAGGGAAAATAAACTGGCTACCAATAAAAAATATCTACCATTCTGAACAGCATCAGCTACACACACACACACACACACACACACACACACACACACACACACACACACACACACACACACACACACACACACAGCTCAAACAGCAATTAACTTCCAATCTGTTCCTGCAGAGAGTCTGGTTCCTCATCAGAAGTGTTTAAGCTTTACATCAAGTATCTGAACAACAGTAGACTGGGGAACAAACACTGAACAATATTATAGTCAACTCACAAACCAGCAGTTGTCAACTAGTTCCAAAATGAAAATGATTATCCATCAACAGCCTAGCTCAGCACTGGCATAGAAACACCGTTCCTAAGTCTATCTCCTGGATACTGGCATACAAACACTGTGGTGTTAGCTACAGTATCTAACAGACCTGCCAGTGATCATTAAGCAACCTGAGGCAGTTTCCATCTGTTTCGCTTACTAGTAGGAATACATCTTTTCTTGAGTCAGTCTGTTTCTGATACTAGTAGGAATACATTGTTTCTTTAGTCAGTGTGAAAACGTGTGTAATTTCTTAGGACCGAGGAGTGAAGGAGGATGAGCTGCAGAGTATCCTGAACTACCTGCTAACCATGCATGAGGTGAGTTTCAAGTCCCCATGGTCCTGTGCTGTAGCGGTAAAGGGTTGCGAGGTCTGTCCATTGATGATGCTCTACTGTATGGTGTTATAATCTCTCTCTCCCTCTCCCTGTCTCTCTTTCTTTTTCCCTCCCCATCTCCCACCCCCCTCTCTCTCTCTCTCTCTCTCTCTCTCTGTCTCTCTCTCATTCCTGTCTCTCTCTCTCTCCCCCCTCAACCCCCCTCTCGCTCTCCCCCATCACACTCTCTCTCCCCCCTCAACATCCCTCTCTCTCCCCCATCACTCTCTCCGCCCCTTCACCCCTCTCTCTAGGATGATAATATCCATGATGTTCTTCAGCTGGTAGTGGCTTTGATGTCAGAACACCCAGCCTCCATGATTCCAGCCTTCGACCAGAGGAACGGCATACGGTACGCAAAACACACACACACACACACACACACACGGCACAGCTCTTGCTGTTGATGCACAAAATGCATGTAATAACATCACATCTCTAACACTGGAGCTAGTGTTGTGAATCTACATGATACCTGTTGAATAATTCACATATTCTGTAAGAAGAAATTGTATGATATTAACATATTCGTTTTATATTAGATATGGATGATCAAACGTACTGTATGCGCTGTGTGTTCTATGAAATATAAATGTATATCAGCCACTGACTCCTGCAGAGTTCTCAGAATCTTCACTGCAGGAAATGGAATGGCTCTGTTTTGATCAGGAGACAAATTTAGTCGTCACACCGACACACAGACTCTCAACACAGACAGGGAGGTCTTTCCCTGCACACCCGACTAGTTCAGTCTGGTTTCATTGTCTGCATCCCAGCACTCTATTCCCTTTACAGTGCACTACTTATGACCAGAGCCCATAGGGGACACAATCATTAACTGGGCCATGTTTAAATGTGATTCATATGTATCCTGTCCTCTTCCAGGGTGATGTACAAGCTGCTGGCCTCTAAGACTGAAAGCATCAGAGTCCAGTCCCTCAAAGTCCTGGGATATTTCCTCAAACACCTGGGACACAAGTACGTTATTATCCCTCCCTCCCTCCCTCAGTGTAAGACTGTCCCAAAGAGAGGTCTGGATTTATGAAAGACATTCTCTTCTTCTCTCCACCCCTCTTCTCTTCTTCTCTCCTCTTCTTCTCTTAAAATAAGTATTGTCTGAAGTGTAGAAATGTCATCCAGAGACTTCTAACAGGGGTACTGTGTGTGTGTGTCTGTCCACAGAAGGAAGGTTGAGATCATGCACACACACAGTCTCTTCACTCTCCTGGGGGAGAGGCTGATGCTTCATACTAATACTGTGTCAGTGACCATCTACAACACGCTGTACGAGGTACATTCTTCTCTGTAACTTCTCTATAACTACACACATACACACACACACACTTCTTCTTCAGGGATCCCTCGTAGTCGAGTATGATTTCCCTCCAGGTGTCATGGCTCCGGGTTGTGGTGTGGGTCTGGCTGGCCATGGAAACAGAGATGGCTGAACAGGCCAATCCGTGACCTGCAGATCTTGTGGCAGTGGGGTCAGGGATGGTTATAACCTCGTGCTAATAACCTCATATAACCTCATGATATCCACTCCACTGTCTTGTTAGAAGCAGAGACTACCGTAGTGCATCCCAAATGACACCCTATTCCCTGATTGTCTGTGTTCTTCCCATCAGATCCTGACGGAGCAGTTATGTACCCAGGTCGTCCACAAACCCCACCCTGAACCAGACTCTACAATCAAGATACAGAACCCCAGTAAGTCTGCCTGCTGTCTTACTGAATGTTATTGTAGTCAAGTCAAACTTTATTTAAAGTGCAGACTTAGCAAAGTCGTGTGTGTGTTCCAGTGATCCTTAAGGTAGTAGCGACCCTGTTGAAGAGCTCGTCCCCTAGCGTTGAGCTGATGGAAGTTCGACGTCTCTTCCTCTCAGACATGATCAAACTGTTCAGCAACAGCCGGGAAAACCGACGGTGAGGACATGCACACACACACACAGTCATTCTCTAATTTACAGCTGTGTAATGACTCTTCCCAGCAGTGACAGCACAGTTAGCATCCTGTTGTCAGTATATTCAGGCGTCAATCATAAATCATTCAAGCGATATTGATGGTACATCTGATGACTATTATGACCAATCTATTATTGTCTAACTACTGACTATATAACAAAGCATCAGATCATTTAACTAATTAACATAATACTAGGTAATCATCATTAATTGTGACTGTTTCACTGATAGAGTGGCTGGTGATCAAGTCACATTAGAACCGAGTAATGATCAGAGGGTGTACTTGAGAATATGATGTTGGCCTACAGACCTACTTTAACTTAGACTACTGACTATGTAGCGATGGTCTCTCCTGGTGTTTGCTCTAGTAGTGAGAACCTTATTGATAATAGTTGTAATAGTATATATTATTCACTGTATACTGTATGTGTTCTAGGTGTCTGTTGCAGTGTTCAGTATGGCAGGACTGGATGTTCAGTCTGGGGTATATCAACCCTAAAAACCCAGAGGAACAGAAGATGATGGAGATGGTCTATAACATCTTCAGGATCCTGCTCTACCATGCCATCAAGTATGAGTGGGGAGGTTGGAGGGTCTGGGTGGATACACTCTCCATTGCTCACTCCAAGGTAATCATCAGTGGCTAATTGCGTCCCAAATGGCACCCTATTCCCTATATAGTGCACTACTTTTGACCAGGGTCCTAGTGCACTATGTAGGTAATAGGGCACCATTTGGGACGTAGATCATCAGCGGTGCCACCAGGCAGCGCTACAATAAAATAGGGAAAACACTGCCCTCTGCTGTTGAGGGACACTGCACCAACAACACCTTGCATGACGAGTAGTTATGCATGATAGACTACAGATTATTAGTTATTGATCATGTCTCTCCCTCTATATGGTAACCTATACGAGGCACATATGGAGTACCTGGCTAAGATGAGCTTGATTATTAGTTATAGATTATTAATTGTAGAGGATTGATTATTGATAATGTCTGTCCTATGCTGTAGGTAACGTACGAGGCCCATAAGGAGTACCTGGCTAAGATGTATGAGGACTACCAGCGTCAAGAGGAGGAGAACATTAAGAAGGGGAGGAAGGGTCTGGTCAGCACCATCTCAGGCCTGCAGGACCTCCAGGCCGGGGGCATCCAGGGAAACATGGAGATCAGAGAGGTAGACGACCACTCCCAGACACAGACCCCGGAGAGCGAGGCCGACTACCCCGAGACCCCCGGCCACCCCAGGAATATACTGTCAGATGGGAAGACAGGGGAGGAGGGGGGGCTCGGGGGGACAGAGAGGACGGGGTCAGGGGTCAGAGTGGAGGTTCATGACCTGCTGGTGGACATCAAGGCTGAGAAGGTATGGTATGGTGTCTCCAACTGTTTTCATAGTTTTTACAACTGATTAATTTAGCAGATACTCTTATCCAGAGCAACTTCCAGTCAGTGCATTCAACTAAGTTTAGTTGGAAAAAAACACCACATATCACAGTTCTTGCAAGTAGACTCTTAAAATCAATCAGTCATTCAGTCAGTTATACAATCAATCAATCAATCAGCTAATCAATCAATCCCTCCCTCTCCCCAGGTGGAAGCAACGGAGGTGAAGCTGGATGACCTGGACCTGTCTCCAGAGACGCTGGGCGTGACAGTGGGTGTGGCTGGGGGTGTTGTCTCTGAGGACAGGGGCGGGGCGTTGGTCCAGGTGGACTCCCTATTGGACAACGTGTACTGTGCTGCTGTAGAGAAGCTGAGCAGCAGCGCCGCCAGCGGAGTAAAGGTCCCCAACGCAACCGTCGGCGTAGCCCACGACAACCACAACACCGGTCCCCTCATCACCCTTGCTGACGACGACAAGGACAGTCTCCCTAGCAACAGCAGCTTCCTGTTTGGCCAGGTTAGTTCATCTTTCTTTTCTTCTGCTTGTGTTTTCTTATGTGCAAGTTAACTAAACTGAACTGAACACAACAGGAGGAGCCCCTGGTCCTGCCAAGTCCTGGTTCTAACCCCGACCCCGAGCCCCCAGTCCCCCCGGGCCAAAGCCATGACCTGGGCATGCTGGCTCACATGACGGGCAGCTCTGATCTGGGGATTGTCGGCATGGTCGGCACGGTCAGTCCTGGTGGTCCGATCAGCAGCATCCTGGAGGAGGAGCGGTTCAAGCTCCAGACCACCCTGGGTGACGTCACCTCAATGCCCAGGGAAGAGGCCTGCTCTAAGGGGTCAGAGTTCACAGATGCGGGGGCTGGAGCTAGTGCTGGAGGGTCTGGGGTGTCGGAGGGTGGCGAGCCCTCGGCTGGTGGGAAAGGTAGTGGGGCGGATGCAGTCAGCAACACCTCAGACACAGAGAGGTCAGACGACGGAAAGGACAAGGAGGTTAAGAAGATACAGACCACTACTACTACACAGGTTAGTCAAGTTACAAAAAAAAACTCCCTCCCTCTTGTCCTCTCTTCCTCCTGTCTCCCACTTCCCAGGAGGGGGAGGAGGAGAGGGAGGACTAAAGGACTATTAATAGTGTCTCTTCTCTCCTGTTATGTAATAATTCCTGTTTAATGTATGCACTCTGCTTTATACACTTTATTACAGTATTGTGTGTTTGTGTGTGTCTGTGTGTGTGTGTGTGTGTCAGTCCCTCCATGGTCGTACGGCAGCCCAGTTAGAGCGTGACCTGCGTGTGGACCTGGGCTTCAGAGGGATGCCCATGACCGAGGAGCAGCGTCGCCAGTTCAGCCCTGGCCCTCGCACCACCATGTTCCGCATCCCAGAGTTCAAATGGTCGCCCATGCACCAGCGCCTCCTCACCGACCTGCTGTTTGCCCTGGAGACAGACGTCCACGTCTGGAGGAGGTGAGGGGACAGAGACACTGAGGACATATCCCTAATCACACCCTAGTCCCTATGTAGTGCACTACTTTGTATCAAAGCCCATTGCTTCTCTGTAGTGCACTATTTTTGACCACTTAGGGCTACCACGTAGGACATGCAGTAGAATATTACGTTTTGGTCATTTAGCAGACACTCCTATCCACAGTGACTTACAGTCAGTGCTTTCAACTAAGTTAGGTAAGACAACCACATATCACAGTCATTGACAGTAAAACAAGAGTTACAGTATATCCTGCAGCCAGTGTTTCTAACTAGCCTTACTGTGGATGATTATTCACCACGGATCCCTGACCTGACCTAAGACCTGACCTATGCTTAACATTGTGTGAAATGCTACTGCATCCTGATCAAATTATCTTTAATCCAGTTCTCTCCCTCTCTCTCTGCCTCCCTGCAGCCATTCATCCAAATCCGTCATGGACTTTGTCAACAGCAATGAGAACATCATATTTGTCCACAACACCATCCACCTCCTCTCTCAGATGGTAGACAACATCATCATTGCCTGTGGAGGGATCCTTCCTCTGCTCTCCGCTGCCACCTCTCCTTCTGTAAGTCATTCATTCAGTCTTTCTATTACCTCTCCTTCTGTAAGTCATTCAGTCTTTCTACTACCTCTCCTTCTGTAAGTCATTCAGTCAGTCTTTCTACTACCTCTCCTTCTGTAAGTCATTCAGTCAGTCTTTCTACTACCTCTCCTTCTGTAAGTCATTCAGTCAGTCTTTCTACTACCTGTCCTTCTGTAAGTCATTCAGTCAGCCTTTCTACTACCTCTCCTTCTGTAAGTCATTCAGTCAGTATTTCTATTACCTCTCCTTCTGTAAGTTATTCAGTCTTTCTACTACCTCTCCTTCTGTATGTCATTAAATCAGTCTTTCTATTACCTTTCCTTCTGTAAGTCATTCAGTCGGTCTTTCTACTACCTCTCCTTCTGTAAGTCATTCAGTCAGTCTTTCTATTACCTCTCCTTCTGTATGTCATTCAGTCTTTCTACTACCTCTCCTTATGTAAGTCATTCAGTCAGTCTTTCTACTACCTGTCCTTCTGTAAGTCATTCAGTCAGCCTTTCTACTACCTCTCCTTCTGTAAGTCATTCAGTCAGTCTTTCTATTACCTCTCCTTCTGTAAGTCATTCAGTCATTCTACTACCTCTCCTTCTGTATGTCATTCAGTCAGTCTTTCTACTACCTCTCCTTCTGTAAGTCATTCAGTCAGTCTTTCTATTACCTCTCCTTCTGTATGTCATTCAGTCTTTCTGCTACCTCTCCTTCTGTATGTCATTCAGTCAGTCTTTCTATTACCTCTCCTTCTCTAAGTCATTCAGTCATTCTACTACCTCTCCTTCTGTATGTCATTCAGTCAGTCTTTCTATTACCTCTCCTTCTGTATGTCATTCAGTCTTTCTACTACCTCTCCTTCTGTAAGTCATTCAGTCAATATTTCTACTACCTCTCCTTCGGTATGTCATTCAGTCAGTCTTTCTATTACCTCTCCTTCTGTATGTTATTCACTCTTTCTACTACCTCTCCTTATGTAAGTCATTCAGTCAGTCTTTTTCTACTACCTCTCCTTCTGTATGTCATTCAGTCAGTCTTTCTACTACCTCTCCTTCTGTAAGTCATTCAGTCTTTCTACTACCTGTCCTTCTGTATGTCATTCAGTCAGTCTTTCTATTACCTCTCCTTCTGTATGTCATTCAGTCTTTCTACTACCTCTCCTTCTGTATGTCATTCAGTCTTTCTTTCTATTACCTCTCCTTCTGTATGTCATTCAGTCTTTCTTTCTATTACCTCTCCTTCTGTAAGTCATTCAGTCAGTCTTTCTATTACCTCTCCTTCTGTATGTCATTCAGTCTTTCTGCTACCTCTCCTGTATGTCATTCAGTCAGTCTTTCTATTACCTCTCCTTCTCTAAGTCATTCAGTCATTCTACTACCTCTCCTTCTGTATGTCATTCAGTCAGTCTTTCTATTACCTCTCCTTCTGTAAGTCATTCAGTCTTTCTACTACCTCTCCTTCTGTATGTCATTCAGTCAGTCTTTCTATTACCTCTCCTTCTGTATGTCATTCAGTCTTTCTACTACCTCTCCTTCTGTATGTCATTCAGTCAGTCTTTCTACTACCTCTCCTTCTGTAAGTCATTCAGTCAGTATTTCTACTACCTCTCCTTCGGTATGTCATTCAGTCAGTCTTTCTATTACCTCTCCTTCTGTAAGTCATTCAGTCTTTCTACTACCTCTTCTTCTGTAAGTCATTCAGTCAGTCTTTTTTCTAATACCTCTCCTTCTGTAAGTCATTCAGTCAATCTTTCTACTACCTCTCCTTCGGTATATCATTCAGTCAGTCTTTCTATTACCTCTACTTCTGTATGTCATTCAGTCTTTCTACTACCTCTCCTGCTGTATGTCATTGTCTTTCTACTATCTCTACTTCTGTATGTCATTCAGTCTTTCTACTACCTCTCCTTCTGTATGTCATTGTCTTTCTACTACCTCTCCTTCTGTATGTCATTCAGTCAGTCTTTCTACGACCTCTCTTTCTGTATATCATTCAGTCTTTCTTTTACCTCTCCTTCTGTAAGTCATTCAGTCGTTCTACTACCTCTCCTTCTGTATGTCATTCAGTCAGTTTTTCTATTACCTCTCCTTCCGTATGTCATTCAGTCCTTCTTTCTACTACCTCTCCTTCTGTATGTCATTCAATCTGTCTTTTTACTACCTCTCCTTCTGTATGTCATTCAGTCAGTCTTTCTATTAGCTCTCCTTCTGTAAGTCATTCAGTCATTCTACTACCTCTCCTTCTGTAAGTAATTCAGTCAGTCTTTCTACTACCTCTCCTTCTGTATGTCATTTTGACAGTCTTTCTATTACATCTCCTTCTGTATGTCATTCAGTCAGTCTTTCTATTAGCTCTCCTTCTGTAAGTCATTCAGTCTTTCTACTACCTCTCCTTCTGTAAGTCATTCAGTCAGTCTTTCTATTACCTCTCCTTCTGTATGTCATTCAGTCTTTCTACTACCTCTCCTTCGGTATGTCATTCAGTCAGTCTTTCTATTACCTCTCCTTCTGTATGTTATTCACTCTTTCTACTACCTCTCCTTATGTAAGTCATTCAGTCAGTCTTTTTCTACTACCTCTCCTTCTGTATGTCATTCAGTCAGTCTTTCTACTACCTCTCCTTCTGTAAGTCATTCAGTCTTTCTACTACCTGTCCTTCTGTATGTCATTCAGTCAATATTTCTACTACCTCTCCTTCTGTATGTCATTCAGTCAGTCTTTCTATTAGCTCTCCTTCTGTAAGTCATTCAGTCTTTCTACTACCTCTCCTTCTGTAAGTCATTCAGTCAGTCTTTCTATTACCTCTCCTTCTGTATGTCATTCAGTCTTTCTACTACCTCTCCTTCTGTATGTCATTCAGTCAGTCTTTCTATTAACTCTCCTTCTGTGTGTTATTCAGTCTTTCTACTACCTCTCCTTATGTAAGTAATTCAGTCAATATTTCTACTACCTCTCCTTCGGTATGTCATTCAGTCAGTCTTTCTATTACCTCTCCTTCTGTATGTTATTCACTCTTTCTACTACCTCTCCTTATGTAAGTCATTCAGTCAGTCTTTTTCTACTACCTCTCCTTCTGTATGTCATTCAGTCAGTCTTTCTACTACCTCTCCTTCTGTAAGTTATTCAGTATTTCTACTACCTCTCCTTATGTAAGTCATTCAGTCAATATTTCTACTACCTCTCCTTCGGTATGTCATTCAGTCAGTCTTTCTATTACCTCTCCTTCTGTATGTTATTCACTCTTTCTACTACCTCTCCTTATGTAAGTCATTCAGTCAGTCTTTTTCTACTACCTCTCCTTCTGTATGTCATTCAGTCAGTCTTTCTATTAGCTCTCCTTCTGTAAGTCATTCAGTCATTCTACTACCTCTCCTTCTGTAAGTAATTCAGTCAGTCTTTCTACTACCTCTCCTTCTGTATGTCATTTTGACAGTCTTTCTATTACATCTCCTTCTGTATGTCATTCAGTCAGTCTTTCTATTAGCTCTCCTTCTGTATGTCATTCAGTCTTTCTACTACCTCTCCTTCTGTATGTCATTCAGTCTTTCTTTCTATTACCTCTCCTTCTGTATGTCATTCAGTCTTTCTTTCTATTACCTCTCCTTCTGTAAGTCATTCAGTCAGTCTTTCTATTACCTCTCCTTCTGTATGTCATTCAGTCTTTCTGCTACCTCTCCTGTATGTCATTCAGTCAGTCTTTCTATTACCTCTCCTTCTCTAAGTCATTCAGTCATTCTACTACCTCTCCTTCTGTATGTCATTCAGTCAGTCTTTCTATTACCTCTCCTTCTGTAAGTCATTCAGTCTTTCTACTACCTCTCCTTTTGTATGTCATTCAGTCAGTCTTTCTATTACCTCTCCTTCTGTATGTCATTCAGTCTTTCTACTACCTCTCCTTCTGTATGTCATTCAGTCAGTCTTTCTACTACCTCTCCTTCTGTAAGTCATTCAGTCAGTATTTCTACTACCTCTCCTTCGGTATGTCATTCAGTCAGTCTTTCTATTACCTCTCCTTCTGTAAGTCATTCAGTCTTTCTACTACCTCTTCTTCTGTAAGTCATTCAGTCAGTCTTTTTCTAATACCTCTCCTTCTGTAAGTCATTCAGTCAATCTTTCTACTACCTCTCCTTCGGTATGTCATTCAGTCAGTCTTTCTATTACCTCTACTTCTGTATGTCATTCAGTCTTTCTACTACCTCTCCTGTTGTATGTCATTGTCTTTCTACTATCTCTACTTCTGTATGTCATTCAGTCTTTCTACTACCTCTCCTTCTGTATGTCATTGTCTTTCTACTACCTCTCCTTCTGTATGTCATTCAGTCAGTCTTTCTACGACCTCTCTTTCTGTATATCATTCAGTCTTTCTTTTACCTCTCCTTCTGTAAGTCATTCAGTCGTTCTACTACCTCTCCTTCTGTATGTCATTCAGTCAGTTTTTCTATTACCTCTCCTTCCGTATGTCATTCAGTCCTTCTTTCTACTACCTCTCCTTCTGTATGTCATTCAATCAGTCTTTCTACTACCTCTCCTTCTGTATGTCATTCAGTCAGTCTTTCTATTAGCTCTCCTTCTGTAAGTCATTCAGTCATTCTACTACCTCTCCTTCTGTAAGTAATTCAGTCAGTCTTTCTACTACCTCTCCTTCTGTATGTCATTTTGACAGTCTTTCTATTACATCTCCTTCTGTATGTCATTCAGTCAGTCTTTCTATTAGCTCTCCTTCTGTAAGTCATTCAGTCTTTCTACTACCTCTCCTTCTGTAAGTCATTCAGTCAGTCTTTCTATTACCTCTCCTTCTGTATGTCATTCAGTCTTTATACTACCTCTCCTTCTGTATGTCATTCAGTCAGTCTTTCTATTAACTCTCCTTCTGTGTGTTATTCAGTCTTTCTACTACCTCTCCTTCTGTATGTCATGCAATCAGTCTTTCTATTACCTTTCCTTCTGTTAGTCATTCAGTCGGTCTTTCTACTACCTCTCCTTCTGTAAGTCATTCAGTCTTTCTATTACCTCTCCTTCTGTAAGTCATTCAGTCTTTCTACTACCTCTCCTTATATAAGTCATTTAGTCAATCTTTCTACTACCTCTCCTTCTGTATGTCATTCAGTCTTTCTACTACCTCTCCTTCTGTATGTCATTCAGTCAGTCTTTCTATTAACTCTCCTTCTGTGTGTTATTCATTTTTTCTACTACCGCTCCTTCTGTATGTCATTCAATCAGTCTTTCTATTACCTTTCCTTCTGTTAGTCATCAGTTGGTATTTCTACTACCTCTCCTTCTGTAAGTCATTTAGTCAGTCTTTCTCCTACCTCTCCTTCTGTACGTCATTCAGTCAATCTTTCTATTACCTCTCCTTCTGTAAGTCATTCAGTCTTTCTACTACCTCTCCTTCTGTAAGTCATTCAGTCTTTCTCCTACCTCTCTTTCTGTATGTCATTCAGTCAGTCTTTCTATTACCTCTTCTTCTGTAAGTCATTCAGTCAATCTTTCTACTACCTCTCCTTCTGTATGTCATTCAGTCAATCTTTCTACTACCTCTCCTTCTGTATGTCATTCAGTCAATCTTTCTACTACCTCTCCTTCTGTATGTCATTCAGTCAGTCTTTCTACTACCTCTTCTTCTGTATGTCATTAAGTCAGTCTTTCTACTACCTATCCTTCTATAAGTCATTCAGTCTTTCTACTACTTATCCTTCTGTATGTCATTCAGTCAGTCTTTCTACTACCTCTCCTTCTGTAAGTCATTCATTCAATCTTTCTACTACCTCTCCTGTATGTCATTCAGTCTTTTTACTACCTCTCCTTCTGTATGTCATTAAGTCCTTCTTTCTACTACCTCTCCTTCTGTATGTCATTTTGACAGTCTTTCTATTACATCTCCTTCTGTATGTCATTCAGTCAGTCTTTCTATTAGCTCTCCTTCTGTAAGTCATTCAGTCTTTCTACTACCTCTCCTTCTGTAAGTCATTCAGTCATTCTACTACCTCTCCTTCTGTATGTCATTCAGTCTTTCTACTACCTCTCCTTCTGTATGTCATTCAGTCAGTCTTTCTATTAACTCTCCTTCTGTGTGTTATTCAGTCTTTCTACTACCTCTCCTTCTGTATGTCATTCAGTCAGTCTTTCTATTACCTCTCCTTCTGTATGTCATTCAGTCTTTCTACTACCTCTCCTTCTGTATGTCATTCAGTCAGTCTTTCTATTAACTCTCCTTCTGTGTGTTATTCAGTCTTTCTACTACCTCTCCTTCTGTATGTCATTCAGTCAGTCTTTCTATTAACTCTCCTTCTGTGTGTTATTCAGTCTTTCTACTACCTCTCCTTCTGTATGTCATTCAATCAGTCTTTCTATTACCTTTCCTTCTGTTAGTCATTCAGTCGGTCTTTCTATTACCTCTCCTTCTGTAAGTCATTCAGTCTTTCTACTACCTCTCCTTATATAAGTCATTTAGTCAATCTTTCTACTACCTCTCCTTCTGTATGTCATTCAGTCAATATTTCTATTACCTCTCCTTCTGTATGTCATTCAGTCTTTCTACTACCGCTCCTTCTGTATGTCATTCAATCAGTCTTTCTATTACCTTTCCTTCTGTTAGTCATTCAGTTGGTATTTCTACTACCTCTCCTTCTGTAAGTCATTTAGTCAGTCTTTCTCCTGCCTCTCCTTCTGTACGTCATTCAGTCAATCTTTCTATTACCTCTCCTTCTGTAAGTCATTCAGTCTTTCTACTACCTCTCTTTCTGTATGTCATTCAGTCAGTCTTTCTATTACCTCTTCTTCTGTAAGTCATTCAGTCAGTCTTTTTCTACTACCTCTCCTTCTGTAAGTCATTCAGTCAATCTTTCTACTACCTCTCCTTCTGTATTTCATTCAGTCAGTCTTTCTACTACCTCTTCTTCTGTATGTCATTAAGTCAGTCTTTCTACTACCTATCCTTCTATAAGTCATTCAGTCTTTCTACTACTTATCCTTCTGTATGTCATTCAGTCAGTCTTTCTACTACCTCTCCTTCTGTAAGTCATTCATTCAATCTTTCTACTACCTCTCCTTCTGTATGTCATTCAGTCTTTCTACTACCTCTCCTTCTGTATGTCATTAAGTCCTTCTTTCTACTACCTCTCCTTCTGTAATTCATTCAGTCAGCCTCTCTGCCTCCTCTCCTTCTGTCAGTTAGTCAGTCTCTGTGGTGACACACCACCATCTAGTGGTGGCTGGATAGAGCTGCATGTTTAATTCTTAATTAATGATCAACCTCTAGAAAATAGGACTTGTTGATTGTCTTTATCGATTGTAGCCGTTTTCATTTGCTCAGCTTCCTTCTGCTATATATTTAGCTAATGAGGATTTTACTTTGTCAGTTTAAGTTGGTGATTGTTTTCTCTGTGTGTTTTGTTTATGTGTGTTAAGGATTATATGTGATTTTACTGCTGATTGTATCTGTTGATTTGAATCGTCTGTTGTTGTTGTTTTTCTGTATGTTTGTGTGCATGGCCAGAGTACCAAGGTTAGTGCATATGCTGAAGTTTTTTTTCCCTTTCTTAACGTTTATTCTCTCAGATACAATGGAACCATTTCCATTTCAGTTTCTTGAGTGTATATGACTGTCCCCTCTACACCCCACCTCCTCCTCCCCTCCCCCTCCCCTCTTCACCCCACCTCCTCCTCCCCCTCCCCCTCCCCTCTTCACCCCACCTCCTCCTCCCCCTCCCCTCTTCACCCCACCTCCTCCTCCCCCTCCCCTGTCCCCTCTTCAACCCACCTCCCCCTCCCGTCCCCTGTCCCCTCTTCACCCCACCTCCCCCTCCCGTCCCCTGTCCCCTCTTCACCCCACCTCCCCCTCCCGTCCCCTGTCCCCTCTTCACCCCACCTCCCCCTCCCGTCCCCTGTCCCCTCTTCACCCCACCTCCTCCTCCCCCTCCCCTGTCCCCTCTTCACCCCACCTCCCCCTCCCGTCCCCTGTCCCCTCTTCACCCCACCTCCCCCTCCCGTCCCCTGTCCCCTCTTCACCCCACCTCCCCCTCCCCCGTCCCCTGTCCCCTCTTCACCCCACCTCCTCCTCCTCTGTCCCCTCTTCACCCTTCTCCTCCTCCCCCTCCCCTGTCCCCTCTTCACCCTTCTCCTCCTCCCCCTCCCCTGTCCCCTGTTCCTTCTTCACCCGCCTCCCCCTCCCCTGTCCCCCCTTCACCCTCCTCCCCCTCCTCTGTCCCCCTTCACCCTTCACCCTCCTCCCCCTTCCCTGTCCCCTCTTCACCCTCCTCCCCCTCCCCTGTCCCCTGACCCCCTGTGTTGTGAGCAGGCTGAGTTGGAGAACATCGAGGCGGCCCAGGGCATGTCTTCAGAGACGGCTGTGTCCTTCCTGTCCCGTCTCATGGCCATGGTGGACGTTCTGGTGTTCGCAAGCTCACTCAACTTCTCTGAGATAGAGGCAGAGAAGAACATGTCCTCTGGAGGCCTGATGAGACAGTGTCTACGACTGGGTAAGAGTGTGTGTATGTGTGCGTGCGTGCGCGTGTGTGTGTGTGTGCACGCGCTTGTCACAGACATTAACTGTCATATTAGATGATGAATGAGATCAGGAAATGGCATGGCAAAATCATTTCACAATAATTTCAGTAATTCTAGGAATCCATGAAATCCCTTGATGTGGTTAACCTAGCTAATTAATTTTCTAAATGCACTGCTATTAGATAGTAAAATCATGATTTTGATAAATTATGTGTGTCTGCTGCAGTGGTTGGTACTTCAGTCAGGTAGCTTGTCTGTGTAAAGGCCAGACTTTTGAAGCTAGCTCTGAAGTAACTCAGAACAAGTCCACACACATAAACACACACACACACACACACACACACACACACACACACACACACACACACACACACACACACACACACACACACACACACACACACACACACACACACACACACACACACACACAGCATATGTTTTGCTATCCTTGTGGGGACCTAACATTTATTTCCATTCAAAATCCTATTTTCCCTAAACCTTAACCCTAACCCTATCCTTAACCCCTAACCCTAAGTCCTAAACTTAACCCCTAAGCCTAAAATAGCCTTTGTCCTCATGGGGACCTGGGAAATGTCCCCACGAGGGAGAATTTTACACACACACACTCTCTCATCATCATCTGTAGTGTGAAATTTGTCTGGCTGTTGATTTCACCATGACTCTGGCCTGGCAGCTTGGAACTAACAGTGATCATATCATTAATGAGTTTCAAGATGCAGCTTCTGATACCCTGTCTGTCTGTCTGTCCTGCCAGTGTGTTGTGTAGCAGTGAGGAACTGTCTGGATGTTAGACAGAGACAGAGGGACAGAGGGACCAACAGTAAGAGCCAGGACAACATGTATGGTACAGCATCTGCCAACAAGGTATGTCCTCACCTAACCTCATCATTTAAAAATACATATCAAGTTGGTAATAATGGTACTGTGGATGGGTGGCTGATACACCGGAAATATAGGAACTATAAGTGGGGGGTGTGTGGGAGTTCATTAAGTGTGACACGCAATGTAATATGGATGCTACGCTAATGGCTATGTAAAAATATTGTTACACGGCCACTAAGATGTCAGACTCCCTTAGTCTCCTCACTTTAGATCTCCTACACCCCAAAACATTTTCAGTAGCATTTCTCCCATCCATCCAGGACCCTGACAGACTTCTACAGGACGTCGACATCAACCGTCTGAGAGCTGTCGTGTTCCGGGATGTGGTGAGTATGACTGTGTGTGTGTGTGCTGGTGCATGTGTAACATGTTTGTGTGAGTGTGTTTGTGTAACATGTATATGTGTCCCCTCCAGGATGACAGTAAGCAGGCCCAGTTCCTGGCCCTAGCGGTGGTATACTTCATCTCTGTCCTCATGGTGTCAAAGTACCGGGACATCCTGGAACCCCAGAGAGAGACCAACAGGATGATCAGCCAATCAGCATGCAGCATTCGCCACGAGATCAACTCACCTACCAGCACAGGTGCTTACTTCTGATATCCAACTTCCTCCCCTACTCTCTCCCCTACCCCGCCTCTAACCCCTCCCATAACCCATCCTCTCAGCGGGATGGGAAGGTGGGAGCGGGGTGGGGTGGGTGTATGAAAGTTGTACAGGCAGCCCTGGTCTCTGTGGTATGAACAGTAACATCCCATTGAACACACACTGGGAGAGATCGACAGAGATATAGAGAGATAGAGAGAAACAGAGAGAAACAAGAGAAACAGAGGGATGCTGAGAGAAACAGAGGGAAACAAGAGAAACAGAGGGATGCTGAGAGAAACAGAGAGAAACAAGAGAAACAGAGGGATGCTGAGAGAAACAGAGAGAAACAGAGGGATGCTGAGAGAAACAGAGGGATGCTGAGAGAAACAGAGAGAAACAGGGGGAAACAGAGGGATGCTGAGAGAAACAGAGAGAAACAGAGGGATACAGAGAGAAACAGAGGGATACTGAGAGAAACAGAGAGAAACAGAGGGATGCTGAGAGAAACAGAGAGAAACAAGAGAAACAGAGGGATGCTGAGAGAAACAGAGAGAAACAGAGGGATGCTGAGAGAAACAGAGGGATGCTGAGAGAAACAGAGAGAAACAGAGGGATACTGAGATAAACAGAGAGAAACAGGGGGAAACAGAGGGATGCTGAGAGAAACAGGGAGAAACAGAAGGATACAGAGACAAACAGAGGGATACTGAGAGAAACAGAGAGAAACAGAGAGAAACAGAGGGATGCTGAGAAAAACAGAGAGAAACAGAGAAAGAGAGAGAAACAGAGGAATGCTGAGAGAAACAGAGAGAAACCGAGAGAAAGAGAGAGAAACAGAGGAATGCTGAGAGAAACAGAGAGAGAGAGAGAGAAACAGAGAGAAACAGAGGGATGCTGAGAAAAACAGAGAGAGAGAGAGAGAAACAGAGAGAAAGAGAGAGAAACAGAGGAATGCTGAGAGAAACAGAGAGAACCAGAGAGAAACAGAGGGATGCTGAGAGAAACAGAGAGAAACAGAGGGATACTGAGAGAAACAGAGAGAAACAGAGGGATGCTGAGAGAAATAGAGAGAAACAGAGGGATACTGAGAGAAACAGGGAGAAACAGAGGGATGCTGAGAGAAACAGAGAGAAACAGAGGGATACTGAGAGAAACAGAGGGATGCTGAGAGAAAAAGAGAGAAACGGAGAGAAACAGAGGGATACTGAGAGAAACAGAGAGAAACAGAGGGATACTGAGAGAAACAGAGGGATACTGAGAGAAACAGAGAGAAACAGAGGGATACTGAGAGAAACAGAGAGAAACAGAGGGATACTGAGAGAAACAGGGGGATGCTGAGAGAAAAAGAGAGAAACGGAGAGAAACAGAGGGATACTGAGAGAAACAGAGAGAAACAGAGGGATACTGAGAGAAACAGAGAGAAACAGAGGGATACTGAGAGAAACAGAGATAAACAGAGGGATACTGAGAGAAACAGAGAGAAACAGAGGGATACTGAGAGAAACAGAGGGATACTGAGAGAAACAGAGAGAAACAGAGAGAAACAGAGGAATGCTGAGAGAAACAGAGGGATACTGAGTGAAACAGAGAGAAACAGAGGGATGCTGAGAGAAACAGAGAGAAACAGAGGGATACTGAGAGAAACAGAGAGAAACAGAGGGATACTGAGAGAAACAGAGAGAAACAAGGGATACTTAGAGAAACAGAGAGAAACAAAGGGATGCTGAGAGAAACAGAGGGATGCTGAGAGAAACAGAGGGATACTGAGAGAAACGGAGAGAAACAGAGGGATACTGAGAGAAACAGAGAGAGAAACAGAGGAATGCTGAGAGAAACAGAGAGAAACAGTGAGAAATAGAGGGATACTGAGAGAAACAGTGAGAACCAGAGGGATACTGAGAGAAACAGAGGGATACTGAGAGAAACAGAGAGAAACAGAGAGATGCTGAGGGTTTGTGGCGTTGTGAGGCTAGTTTTATTTCCAGACGTCTGTTGTTGTGCATTAGCTAGTCAATCAGCCAGGAGGATAGGATCAGAGAGGCTGCTGGGAAGGACACTTCGCCACCCTCATAAATAATATCACCAGGAAGAGAGTTTCTAGCCAACAGGCACGTGGCAGATGTCTGTCTGTCTGGGATGGAAGTCTGAAGAGGATGAACGAGGAAGTTGAATGGGGAGAGAATGGGCTTGTTTGTCAAATCAAATCAAATCAATCAAATCAAATGTTATTTGTCACATACACGTGTTTAGCAGATGTTATTGCGGGTGTAGCGAAATGCTTGTGCTTCTAGCTCCGACAGTGCAGTAATATCTAAAAAGTAATATCTAACTATTTCATAAAATATACCCAATACACACAAATCTAAGTAAGGAATGGAATTTAAGAATATATACATATATGGACAAGCAATGACAGAGTGGCATGGACTAAGATACAGTAGAATATTATAGAATACAGTGTATACAGTGGGGGAAAAAAGTATTTAGTCAGCCACCAATTGTGCAAGTTCTCCCACTTAAAAAGATGAGAGAGGCCTGTAATTGTCATCATAGGTACACGTCAACTATGACAGAAAACGGTGGGAAAAAAATCCAGAAAATCACATTGTAGGATTTTTAATGAATTTATTTGCAAATTATGGTGGAAAATAAGTATTTGGTCAATAACAAAAGTTTCTCAATACTTTCTTATATAGCCTTTGTTGGCAATGACACAGGTCAAACGTTTTCTGTAAGTCTTCACAAGGTTTTCACACACTGTTGCTGGTATTTTGGCCCATTCCTCCATGCAGATCTCCTCTAGAGCAGTGATGTTTTGGGGCTGTCGCTGGGCAACACGGACTTTCAACTCCCTCCAAAGATGTTCTATGGGGTTGAGATCTGGAGACTGGCTAGGCCACTCCAGGACCTTGAAATGCTTCTTACGAAGCCACTCCTTCGTTGCCCTGGCGGTGTGTTTGGGATCATTGTCATGCTGAAAGACCCAGCCACGTTTCATCTTCAATGCCCTTGCTGATGGAAGGAGGTTTTCACTCAAAATCTCACGATACATGGCCCCATTCCTTCTTTCCTTTACACGGATCAGTCGTCCTGGTCCCTTTGCAGAAAAACAGCCCCAAAGCATGATGTTTCCACCCCCATGCTTCACAGTAGGTATGGTGTTCTTTGGATGCAACTCAGCATTCTTTGTCCTCCAAACACGACGAGTTGAGTTTTTACCAAAAAGTTATATTTTGGTTTCATCTGACCATATGACATTCTCCCAATCCTCTTCTGGATCATCCAAATGCACTCTAGCAAACTTCAGACGGGCCTGGACATGTACTGGCTTAAGCAGGGGGACACGTCTGGCACTGCAGGATTTGAGTACCTGGCGGCGTAGTGTGTTACTGATGGTAGGCTTTGTTACTTTGGTCCCAGCTCTCTGCAGGTCATTCACTAGGTCCCCCCGTGTGGTTCTGGGATTTTTGCTCACCGTTCTTGTGATCATTTTGACCCCACGGGGTGAGATCTTGCGTGGAGCCCCAGATCGAGGGAGATTATCAGTGGTCTTGTATGTCTTCCATTTCCTAATAATTGCTCCCACAGTTGATTTCTTCAAACCAAGCTGCTTACCTATTGCAGATTCAGTCATCCCAGCCTGGTGCAGGTCTACAATTTTGTTTCTGGTGTCCTTTGACAGCTCTTTGGTCTTGGCCATAGTGGAGTTTGGAGTGTGACTGTTTGAGGTTGTGGACAGGTGTCTTTTATACTGATAACAAGTTCAAACAGGTGCCATTAATACAGGTAACGAGTGGAGGACAGAGGAGCCTCTTAAAGAAGAAGTTACAGGTCTGTGAGAGCCAGAAATCTTG
Source organism: Coregonus lavaretus (assembly GCF_964263955.1). NCBI lineage: Eukaryota > Metazoa > Chordata > Actinopteri > Salmoniformes > Salmonidae > Coregonus > Coregonus lavaretus. Next base: position 19,983,172 of record NC_140017.1, on the reverse strand, counting down.
CTTGTTTGTAGGTGACCAAATACTTATTTTCCACCATAATTTGCAAATAAATTCATTAAAAATCCTACAATGTGATTTTCTCGAAAAAAAAATCTCAATTTGTCTGTCATAGTGTACCTATGATGAAAATTACAGGCCTCTCTCATCTTTTTAAGTGGGAGAACTTGCACAATTGGTGGCTGACTAAATACTTTTTTTCCCCACTGTACATATGAGATGAGTAATGCAAGATATGTAAACATTATTAAAGTGACTAGTGTTCCATTTCTTAAAGTGGCCAGTGATTTCAATAGGCAGCAGCAGCCTCTAATGTGCTAGTGATGGCTATTTAGCAGTCTGATGGCCTTGAGATAGAAGCTGTTTTTCATTCTCTCGGTCCCAGCTTTGATGCACCTGTACTGACCTCGCCTTCTGGATGATAGCGGGGTGAACAGGCAGTGGCTCGGGTGGTTGATGTCCTTGATGATCTTTTTGGCCTTCCTGTAGGTGTCCTGGGTAGTTTGCCCCCGGTAATGCGTTCGGCAGACCGGGGGTCATATCATTAATTGCATTGCAGTCAGCAACTCCCGACTGGCTGATCTACGAATCACCTTGCATCTTAAATGACTACTCATTATTATTTGTAGATCAGTCACAATTAACCCACAATGCATAACATATTTGATGCTCTGGAACGCGGCCAATGTGTGTGAACCCACCCAGTGTCCTTGTGTCCTGACTGTGTATGTGTGTGTGTGTGTGTTCCAGAGACCCCCCTGGCGTACCCTGACCACAGTAAGGAGCCCCCCACCCCTGTAGAGGAGCTCCACATACAGAGAGGCTCTCTGCCGCACACTGACTCTGGCATTGGAGAGGAACAGGTTGCTCATCTAGATACTAGACTGTGTTCTCTTTTTTCACTCTATTGGATTGGATTGTGTTGTATTATAATTTGTGTTCGTGCATAAACCCAGGAAGAGTACAGGTACAAGAGTACATAACTAAACTAACCCCCCCTCTCCCAGGTGACCAGTGTGTTAAACGGGGCAGACCTGGACCCTTCAGGACCCGGGCGAGCTGACGTCATGTCTTCCCTGCTCGGCAGCCTCTCCTCTGGGGGGAAGCATAGCCAAGAGTCCCTCTTGGAGCCGCCTGGCCTGGAGGTCCTAAGGACTGCCTCATCCATCTCCTCCATCAGCCAATCAAACATCAACGTCCGAGAGATCCTGAAGAGCCTAGTGACTGGGCCTGTAGAGGGTGGGGAGCCTGGACCAGAGCCCCTCCCCTACCCCGATCCTGCCGTACAGAGAGAGACCTATCACCCCATGCTGCCCATGCAGTTCCACTCCTTTGACAGGTACACACACACACACACACACACACACACACAGACAACCATGCATTTCCAGTCTTTGTACTGGAGGCCACTCTGTTATGCATGTCTTATACATGTTTGACAACTTGAGCTCTACAGGAACCTGTTGTGTTAGGGGTGACAGATAGCCTAGCGGTAGAGCGTTGGGCCAATAACGGAAAGGTCGCTGGTTCGAATACCCAAGCAAGGTGAAAAATCTATCGATGTGCCCTTGAGCAAGCCACTTAACATTTACATTTTAGTCATTTAGCAGCTGCTCTTATCCAGAGCGATTTACAGGAGCAATTAGGGTTTAGTGCCTTGCTCAAAGGCACAACTACAGATTTTCACCTAGCCGGTTAGAGGATTCGAACCAGCGACCTTTCGGTTACTTGCCCGAATTTACTCCAGGGGGCGCGGTACTGCTATGGCTGACCCTATAAAACAACACATTTCACTGCACCTATCCGGTGTATGTGATAATAAAAATAATAAGCAGTTAATGTGTTGATGACCAGTATATATTCTTCAAGACAGAACTATAATGTGTGTTGTTAGTCAAGCAGGCTCAGCATGCCACAGTTTATCCACTAGGTTTAGTTGTCAGGAGCAACATTCATGGTTTTACAGTAGCAAGCTAAACATCACTCACATGTTAGACCTCTGGTACTGTTAGCTAAGCCCCTATGGGGAGGAGTGTGGGAGTGTGTGTGTTTGGAAAGGTATTGTGTGTGATGTGTGTATACATTCCTGCAGTAGATAAGAACACAGTAATCTGTGTGCTGTCCCTGTGGTAACCTGCTGCTGACAGGAGGTCAGGGTTCACATCCCACAATCCTTATCTTTCTGTCTGGTGAACGTTCTGAACGTTGAAGATAATTGAAGTAGATTCAGGACCAACAAACCCCTGAACCATGTCAAGATAGGAAGACTGTCGGTGTGGTTGTCGGATGGGCCTGTTTGATGTGTGTGTGTGTGTGTGTCACTTGTGATGAAGGTAAAAATTAAGGATGGGAGAGATAAGGAGATAGAGGAGGGAGGAAAGGTAGAGAGGGAGGAGAGATGGAGGAGGAGATGAAGGATCAGATGAAGGTGTGCAGTGGTCCCCTGGGCCCTGATGACTGATTAAACAGAAGCGGCTTCCCATCTTACCCCTCCCTCCCTCCTCCCTCCCTCCTCCCTCCCTCCTCCCTCCCCACACCCAAGCCTGTCTCCTCACCCCTCACAGCCCTAATATGCCCTGGCAGGCTGAAATGAGTTGCCAGACCTTTCTGTATTATTTTTGAAATGCTTTCACACACAGTGTACAGGTCCCACATACGACTCCTTCATGCTTTAAAGTCATCCTGCCTCAATTTGTTGTGTCTAATTATTCACCTGCCAGCAGAATGAGCTTCTAGGCTGACTAGGCCTCAGGATGGCTGGGCTGTCAGGCCTAAGGCTGATAGGGATTGACAACATCAAAACAGAGCACAAAGAAAAGGCTCAGAGTGTTGAGAGGAGCGATGGGTATGGCTGAGTCCCCTGGCCTCTCTGGTTGATAGTCTCTCTGAGGTGGAGTTTTCAATTAGAGACTTCAATACCCAGGACTGGATGGCCAGATGGGACCACTGCACGACTGATCTGAATACACCTTTAAATCTCCTTCTTCCCTCCCTCTTTCTTTCTCACTTTCCTTCCCTCCCTTCCTCCCTTCCTCCCTCCCTCCCTCCTTTTTCTTTCTTTCTTTCTTTCTTTCTTTCTTTCTTTCTTTCTTTCTTTCTTTCTTTCTTTCTTTCTTTCTTTCTTTCTTTCTTTCTTTCTTTCTTTCTTTCTTTCTTTCTTTCTCTCTCTCTCTCTCTCTCTCTCTCTCTCTCTCCTCCCTCCCTCCCTCCCTCTCTCTCTCTCCTCTCTCTCTCTCTCTCTCTCTCTCTCTCTCTCTCTCTCTCTCTCTCTCTCTCTCTCTCTCTCTCTGTAGTACAGCTCTCTGACAGTAACAGTAACACAGGGGGATGTTGTCTAGCGCTGTGTGTGTGATTACATTTTATAATGAAGAACTGATTTAATCTGTTTGATTTTAATTGAATTGACTATGTTAGGAAGTTTAATATTTTTAATCTATTTCCATCTATATGATTGAGGATGTGTGTGTGTGTATAAATGCGCGTGCATGTGTTCTTACAGGATGTGTTTTGTGGTTCTGTTTCCTCTACAGTCATATCCTCCTGTTCATTAATATTCCTCACTAGATTAATCCTCACTTTATTCACAGCAGCCCCTATTAAACACACCCCTATTAATAAATTATGCTTTAGATAATCTTTGCATCATTCATGAGCAAGCAGATAATCAATTATTCATATAAAAGGTTCATATTTGATCAACATCTAGTATCAGACCGTAACCATGACACACAGGGATAGCTGCACACATCCTTATCTTAGCTTTTCCCCTTTTTATTTTAAAAAGGGACAAATGTTGGGAATTAGTGCTAATCTGAAGTGTGATGGAACAATGCATGTGATTGTTCATTCAACCTGTCAGTGTTTTTATTGTTCGTGTTCCTACTCCAATTAATGATTAGATAAATAACTAAATATGAACCAGGAATACTTTTAGAAAATATATTAACTATATAGCTGGTTTTCTCAGTGAGGCAAGGCCAAAAAATTGTCAAAGACTCCAGTCACCCTAGTCATAGACTGTTCTCCCTACTACTGCAGGGCAAGCGGTACCGGAGCGCCAAGTCTAGGACCAAAAGGATCCTTAACAGCTTCTACCCCCTTCTACCCCCCCCCCCCCACACATTTGTTTTTACACTGCTGCTACTCGCTGTCTATTATCTATGTATAGTCACTTTACCCCTACCTACATGTACAAATTACCTCGACTAACCTGTACCCCTGCACATTGACTCGATACCGGTACCCCCTGTATATAGCCTCGTTATTGTTATTTTATTGTGTTACTTTTTTTTTTTTTTTTTACTTTAGTTTATTTGGTAAATATTTTCTTAACTCTTTCTTGAACTGCATTGTTGGTTAAGGGCTTGTAAGTAAGCATTCACGGTAAGGTCTACACCTGTTGTTTTCGGCGCATGTGGCAAATAAAGTTTGATTTGATTTGATGTGCTGCTGTCAATGAGATCTCTAGTCTAGACCAAAGCAGCAGTACACAGATGTATTGAATAAATTATGCTTTCACCATCAGTACTCTTCACAGCAGATGCATATCTCAGATATTGTAATATGCAGCATAATGACATGGCCCTGTGTGTGTGTGTGTGTGTGTGTGTGTGTGTGTGTGTGTGTGTGTGTGTGTGTGTGTGTGTGTGTTCGCGTGTGTGTGTGTGTGTCATGCTGTTCATCAGAAGTAAATAAATAACTGCAGTATATCCCAGTGGTCTGAATGTATGCTTTGTGCTCTCTAAGTGGACCATGGGAAGGTCACAAGTTTAGTCGGCTAAAGACCCTGGCTCCGTCCCAAATGGCACCCTATTCCCTAGATAGTGCACTACTTTTGTCCAGGGCTCTTGTCAAAAGTAGTGCACTATATAGGGAATAGAGTGCCATTTGGGATGCGCACCCTGCTGGCAGCATTTACTGCCTTCCTTCCTCGTGATGTGTTCTAGTGTCTATAAATCTAAAGGGGTAACCAGAAGTGTCTTCACACATAGAACAGTCTTTCTATTTCCATGTACTGTATTTAATGTTTCTCTTAATAACTTAATGGGAGCATTACTGATGCTTGGTTCGGTCATTAGCTACACTTAGCTGCTGTGTGTGTGTGTGTGTGTGTGTGTGTGTGTGTGTCTCTCTCTCTCTCTCTATAGGAGTGTGGTGGTCCCAGTGAAGAAGCCTCCACCAGGCAGTCTGGCTGTGAACACGGTTGGACACGCATCCTCCAGCAGCCTGGCAACAGGCTCCACCCCCAACATCTTTGCTGCATCCTCCAACACCACCAAGAGCATGATCAACACCACCGGTAGGCCTACACCCATGGGCCCTGGTCAAATGTAGGGAATAGGGTGCAATTTGGGACTAATGCTTCTAGTGTATCCCACATCAACCCCTATGCCCTAGCCCCTAACACCTAGCCACTTGTGTATACTTGAAAGGAGTGGGTAGGTATGAGTAATATTAGTGACAATTCCACCTAACCTACAGTAGCTGAGTAATGGGGAGCTATTACTACCATACCAATATTATTGCTTACACCTATCTGATCCTGTCTTGTCTATATGAGGTGCCTAGGGGCTAGTGAGTAAAGGGTAGGGGCTAGGGGTAGGGGCTAGGGGATAGGGGGTAGGGGTAAAGGGATAGCGGTTGATTTAAGATTCAGCCTGACATACAAGCCCTCTGAAGGATGGTACACAGGGTCTCAGACCCAAGAGGTTACTAATAATACTCTACTAATGTGTTTGGCCGGTAATGTGGTTTATTTCCAGGGAACTGTTGCTCGTTGGAGTTCGTTAGTATTTAATTTGAGTAATTACTGCAGATCTTAATAACCCAGTGGGTCTGGAATGTGTCCTTTGAAGCCGGTCCAGGAATAGGAGCAGAATCTGTGTCCCAAATGGCTCCCTATGTAGTGCTCTACTTTTAACCAAGGCCCATAGGGATCTGGTCAAAAGTGGTGCACTATATAAAGAATAGGGTGCCATTTGGGACAGATCCAATTTGTTGCTCGGCTGGAAGACTGAGGTTTAATGGTGGAGTCTAGGTCCAAAAGACTTCTCAACAGCTTCTACCCCCAAGCCATAAGACTCCTGAACAGCTAATCATGGCTACCCGGACTATTTGCACTGCCCCCCCACCCCATCCTTTTTACGCTGCTGCTACTCTGTTAAGTATTTATGCATAGTCACTTTAACTCTACCCACATGTACATATTGCCTCAACTGCCTCAACTGGCCGGTGCCCCCGCACATTGACTATGCAACGGTACCCCCCTGTATATATAGCCTCCCTACTGTCACTTTATTCTATTGTATATATAGCCTCCCTACTGTCACTTTATTTTTTACTTCTGCTCTTTTTTTTTTTCTCAACACTTTTTTGTTGTTGTTTTATTCTTACTTTTTTTGTTTAAAATAAATGCACTGTTGGTTAAGGGCTGTAAGTAAGCATTTCACTGTAATGTCTGCACCTGTTGTATTCGGCGCATGTGACCAATAAAATTTGATTTGATTTGATTTGAGTGTAGAAACTCATACTGAGCACCAGAGGGCACTCTCTACTGTTCTATCTACTGACAGGGCCAGGCTTGCTATACTTAAGCAATAAGGCCCAAGGAGGTGTGATATATGGCCAATATACCACGGCTAAGGGCTGTTCTTAAGCACGACGCAACGCGGAGTGGTAGTTGTAGTGTAGTGGTAGTTGTAGTGTAGTGTAGTGGTAGTTGTAGTGTAGTGTAGTGGTAGTTGTAGTGTAGTGGTAGTTGTAGTGGTAGTTGTAGTGTAGTGTAGTGGTAGTTGTAGTGTAGTGGTAGTTGTAGTGTAGTGATAGTTGTAGTGTAGTGATAGTTGTAGTGTAGTGGTAGTTGTAGTGGTAGTGATAGTTGTAGTGTAGTGGTAGTTGTAGTGGTAGTGGTAGTGGTATTGGTAGTTGTAGTTTAGTGGTAGTTGTAGTTGTAGTGTAGTGGTAGTTGTAGTGTAGTGGTAGTTGTAGTGTAGGAGTAGAGGTAGTTGTAGTGTAGTAGTAGAGGTAGTTGTAGTGTAGGAGTAGAGGTAGTTGTAGTGTAGTAGTAGAGGTAGTTGTAGTGTAGGAGTAGAGGTAGTTGTAGTGTAGTAGTAGAGGTAGTTGTAGTGTAGGAGTAGAGGTAGTTGTAGTGTAGTAGTAGAGGTAGTTGTAGTGTAGAGTGCGTCCTAAATGGCACCCTATTCCATACGTAGTGCACTACTGTAGGGAATATAGGAGTAGGGCCTATGGGTCCTGGACAAAAGTAGTGCACTAAATAGGGAAAAGGGTTCCATTTGACTGTCATCTCCCCTGAGGCCCTGCTCCGTGCTGTTGAGCACAGGGTCCCATGATGCAGCAGGCCTTCGAAAGAAGCCACTTAATACAGAGACCATTAGAGCTGCAACACCTATTAAATGTTCCTATCCCCTCAGTCAGTGTGCTTTCAGCTAAACCCAGGGGCTCTCCTCTCTCCCCTCCTTCCCATTCTCTCTCTTTCTCTCCCACTTTTCCATCTATAACCTTCTGTCCCTACCTTCCTCCCTCCTTCTCTGTCACTCCCCTCCCTCTTTCTCACTCTCTCTCTCCCCCTCCCCCCTTCTCTCTCACCCCCTCTTTCTCCCACTCTCTCTCCCCCTCCCTCCCTCCTTCTCTCTCACCCCTCTTTACCCCCCTCACCCTCTCTCTCTCTTTTTCTCCCTCCCTCCTTCTCTCCCTCCTTCCCTCAGACCCCATTATTTCACCAGTTCTGTTCTGTTCTGTAGATGTTCTATGTCAACGTGACCCATGAACTCAATGACATGCATGTGATACCTGGAATGATGATGGATGGAAAACATCTTAATCGTATCATATTAAACATGTAACCCAATATTGGACTGAGTGATGATAACTATTGATATTTACAAGAAATGCAACAGATGTAGCTACAGTACAATGCACTGCGTTTGAACAACCAATTATAGTGAATTGGACATTAGACATTCATATACATACAATGGTCCAAGGCGGATGTCATTCCTATAGGTCGGCCCTGTAACTGAAACAGACCATGGGTAGATGGTATGCAGCATAGTTGTATACTGTATAGTTGTATACTTGGGTATATAATGGAATTGTATACTGTATATTTCTATACTTGGGCATATAATGGAGGTGTATACTGTATATTTTTATACTTGGGTATATAATATAGTTGTATACTGTATAGTGCATGCTGTACTGTATAGTTGTAACTGTATAATGCAGTTGTATACTGTGTATTTCTATAGTTGGGTATATAATTGAGTTGTACGCTGTACTGTATAGTTGTATACGTGGGTATATAATGGATTTGTATACTGTATATTTCTATACTTAGATATAAAAGTAGTACGCTGAGTTGTATAGTTGAATACTTGGTTACATAATATAGTTGTATACTTCTGCTCACATACTTCTCTCAGTGTGACGTAGGTTGGTGTGTTTGTTCCCTGCAGGAGCTACAGACTCAGCCTCCTCTTCCTCCACTTCTTCCTCATCCTTCGTCAATGGGGCCACCAGTAAGAACCTGCCTGCTGTCCAGCCAGTGGCGCCCATGCCTGAAGACACAGTGGAGAACATGAGGTAGGGTCAGGGTGTGACAGTACTGTGTGTGTGTGTAGTAGGCAGATTATGCATTTCAGTGCAACAGATATATTCACCATATATCACCTGGAGCCACAGAACAGTGCATGTCTTTCTCTATCAGCATGTAACCGCTGCCTGTGGTGTTGTGTGAATGGTAATTCAGAGAAAACAGTGTGTGTTAAGGTGTGTGTGGAGGCTGTTGTGACCTTGACTCCTCGTCCCCACCTCCTGTAATGGTTTGTGACAGACATCTCTAGTGCTGCAGAGAGCCTGAGTACCTCTCTCTCTGTCTCCCAGTCCCACAGCCTCAACACATACACACAAGCACAGACACACACTCACACACACACTCTCGCTCTCTCTCCCTTCTGCCCCCCTCTAAAGGAATTGCAAATCAGTTGCCATGGCAGCAGTAACCAACATCACTTACTGTAACCGTGGAGTCAATGATGGAAGTGGCGAGTTGCAGAGCTGTGTGTGTGTGTGTGTCTCTCACCTGGTTGCAGACGTGTGTGTGATCATACTGAACTCTCATTTCAGTCCAGTCAGACTCACATGTAACTTGTTGGGTAGACAATAGACATATGGGCTCTGGTCAAAAGTAGTGCACTATAAAGGGAATAGGGTGCCATTTGGGACACAGTCATAATGACTGCTGCAATCTCTGTGTATTTCAGTGCGTTGCTCTGTGAGGTGGACGAGGATCTGAGAGTCTTTAGTTGGTCCCTGCCACGGGGCCACACAGAGACAGAGATGGCCTCCAGAGGTGCAGGCCAGTGTCATAGGCAAGCACTGTTTAACATTGCTCACACAGGTCTCACTGATGCACTCATCCCTTCACCTTTGTATTCTTCCCAGGAGGCCAAGGGGCAGAAGGCACTTTGCTTCTAGTCCCTTCTGGGCCAAGCCTCTCTCTCTCTCTCTCTCTCTCTCTCTCTCTCTCTCTCTCTCTCTCTCTCTCTCTCTCTCACTCTCACTCTCACTCTCACTCTCACTCTCACTCTCACTCTCTCTCTCTCTCTCTCTCTCACTCTCTCTCCCTCTCTCACTCTTTTTCTGTCTGTCTGTCTGTCTGTCTGTCTGTCTGTCTGTCTGTCTGTCTGTCTGTCTGTCTGTCTGTCTGTCTGTCTGTCTGTCTGTCTGTCTGTCTGTCTGTCTGTCTGTCTGTCTGTCTGTCTGTCTGTCTGTCTGTCTGTCTGTCTGTCTGTCTGTCTGTCTGTCTGTCTGTATGTATGTATGTTTCTATACTAGTGGACAGGCTACAGGCTCAAGGTAGTATCTCTCTGCTTTTAGATGCTTCCTGTATGGTTGCATGCCCCCTCCTTCCCAGGTTGTAGATAGATAGTCTTCTCGGGTCCCGACCCAGACCCGAGGGAAAACTTTACATTTTGGACCCGCTCAGGTCCCGGGTCGGGTCTCGGGTATTTGGGTTCGGGTGGACTCCTGAAGAACTCTGCTAGACACAGTCAGGGCTCTAAACTGTGACCAATTTGGCTGCATATGCCCTGGAGTTTTATGTTGGGAGCACCATTTAGACTAAAAATAAAATCCTCAAAAAAATGCAATGCCTAACAATATTTAGCCGCAACACTCATCTCTACACTGCTCAAACAAGACAGGCTGCCTCCCGCTGCTGCTTGCTTCCATGCAGTTGCTGGGTCACACACAGTTCCTCCTGTTTATTCTCTCAGCATGCTGTCAATTCATGCACTCAACATATTCTTCCAAAATTGAGAGATGCTGCTTTCCACTTTGCTTCTTAATATGAATCTATGTTTTCTCTATTAAACTATTAGTTTGTGTATATTGCTCTCAGCAAAATGTGAGTTAGTTAGTCTAAGGAAGCTGGCATGTGCTTAAAATAATGTTAATCATTAATGCTAATCGCTAACTAGCTAGCTGGCTAGCTTAATGCCATTTAGCTAAATGAACTAGCTAGGGCAAAGCAAACGTTAGCTCTAATACAGGTTGCTACCAGTGGTGGTGTAGATCAGCATGTTGTTTGTGCAATGGCATGTGCTGAAACAGATAGCCTATTCTAAAATCTTTGTCTAAATGCAACATCTATTCAAATAGGATTAGGGTCGCCTGGGAAACACTGACCAACACTTTGGTTCCTACCCTGTCATAACTCCTACCTGTTTTTTTCATTTGTTGTCATGCCAAACAACACCAACAATATAATTAGAATAATCATTGTATTTCTATGATTCCAACAGTTCACCGAAGAATTTTGATCTATTTTCTAAATTAGGAGCACCAGTACTGTACTACCAATTATGTTATTATTTATTTATTTAGAGCCCTAGACGCAGTGTTCTGCTGTGTGTGAAGGGATGTTCTAACTCTCATGTACTAACCCAGGTGGAGGGCTCTACTCTGCTCTGCTCACCACACAACCCTACCCAACCTTATACTCAACTGTTTACTGTTGTCTTTCTCCTCTCTCCTCTATCTCTTCCTCTCCTCTCTGACATCCTCTCTCTCTCCCTCGCTCTCTTTCACCTCCCTCTCTCTCAACCCCCTCTCTCTCTGTATTTCCCTGTTCTGTTCTCTCCTACAGTATCACTACTAAGTTGGAGCGTGCGCTGGAGAAGGTGGCCCCACTCCTTAGGGAGATCTTTGTGGACTTTGCACCGTTCCTCTCTAGGACCCTGTTGGGAAGCCATGGCCAGGAGCTGCTCATAGAAGGTACAGGTGCTGTGTAGAGTCTCTCTTGTTACTCCTCCAACTGTGTGTGGAGTCCCTCCCTCCGTCCATCCCTCAGTCTGTCTGTCCTCTCCTGGCCCTCCTTATGTCCACTGGCTGCTGTGTCACTGCTGGATGCCTAGTAATGTAGCTCAGACAGGGCTACCACGCACACACACACACACACACACACACACACACACACACACACACACACACACACATACACACACACACACACACACACAGGATTAACAATTAATGGAGAGTTGACAGGTGTGAATGTTGTCTGATCCCTTCACTCAGCCTGTCTGTCCGTCTGTCAGAACGCTGGCCAAGCTGACAGATACACACAAACCTGACCACTGAGCGCGGACCGTGTACAGACCAGGCAAACACAACACACTTCACAAACACAACAGAGCCAGTATTCATAAAGCATCCCATATTACAAGAGATGGGATCAGTCCTACTTTGAGATGCTTTGCCCAGACCTTTACCAAGGAACAGAGGCTGTTTTTTCTCCCAGGCTGAATCAGGGCCCTGGTGGAAAGTCTCTCCATTTAGTAGCAATTACCAGCCATCCATCACTCTAATTACCCGGGGTCGCGCCCCGAGTGCCCCCTCACCCACCCCCATCTCCCCTCCTCCTCACCCCTCCTCTCCCCCTCTCTAGACATGTTGTCAGTGTGATAATCATGTCCAGCCACCCTGGCCTGGCCCCTGGCCCATGATGCACTTGGAGTTGGTAGGGAGGCCCCTGGGCGAACAGAGCTGTCGTTGTGATGGCCTCTCCTCTCTCTGCCTCTCCTCTCCTTACCCTTTCCTCCCCTAACTCTCCTCTCTCTGCCTCTCCTCTCCTTCCCCCTTCCTCCCCTACCTCCCCTCTCTCTGCCTCTCCTTTCCCTGCCTCCCCCTCTCTCTATGAACCCCCCCCCCTCTCCCTGCCCAGCCCGTCAGCACACTGCTCCACAATTTCACATTCACCCCAGTGATTTAACCCTGCCCTGCTCACAGGAGAGACCTGGTCAGAGGGGCATGTTTGAATAGAACACATTTAGTTTGTGTACCAGCGTATGGCCAGGGTCCATGGTCATTAGGCCAGCATACCAGAATACGGCCGGGGTCACTAGGGGCCAGGGTCACCCTACCACCTGACCCCCTGTGTCAGAGAGAGCTGAGTGATGGGAGAACTTGTCATTGCAGGAACAAGAGGTCAGCCGTGGTAGACTGTAGCTGTGTGTGTGTGTGTGTGTGTGTCCGTGTGCCTGTGTGTGTGTGTAATAGGTCATCTGTAGCTGTCTGTGAACTAGAGAGGGTCACATCCCCTGTTTACAACAGTCTCAGAGTCTCAGACCATGTCAGTGCTGTTCAAGAACAGGAGGAAGATTCACACTCTTCACATTATATAATAGTCCACATTGTCTCCATCCAAAATAGCACCCTATTTTCTATGTAGTGCACTTCTTTTGATCAAAGCCCATAGGGCTCTTGTCAAAATTAATCCAATATAGAGGAAATAGGGTGCCATTTGGAACACACACTTTGTCTCTATCTCAGTGGTTTGCAGGCAGCTATATTTTTGTATTATTGTAACATGTAAGGTAATTTACTGTTTCCAATCCTGGCAAGCTCTTTCTTTGCATCAACGGTAAAACAGAAGAGATGTTTGACATCCCTGAGATGGTCTGTCTCTGTGTTTATCAACATGTTGACATCTCATCCCTGGTTGTTGACTCGTGCTGTCAATCACACTGACTGACGTCTTCATGTAACCATGCCAATGGGCCCTGGCCCCACCAGCTCATAATGATTCCTCCAGAGTGTCTTCTTCTCTGGTAATGACTACAATGTTAGCCCCTCCCACATGTCATTGGAGAGGTTTTGTAGTGACTTACAGTTGAAGTCGGAAGTTTACATACACCTTAGCCAAATACATTTAAACTCAGTTTTTCACAATTCCTGACATTTAATCCTAGTATAAATTCCGTCAGTTAGATCATCACTTTATTTTTAAGAATGTGAAATGTCAGAATAATACTAGAGAGAATGATTTATTTCAGCTTTTATTTCTTTCATCACATTCCCAGTGGGTCAGAAGTTTACATACACTCAATTAGTATTTGGTAGCATTGCCTTTAAATTGTTTAACTTGGGTCAAACGTTTCAGGTAGCCTTCCACAAGCTTCCCACAATAAGTTGGGTGAATTTTGGCCCATTCCTCCTGACAGAGCTGGTGTAACTGAGTCAGGTTTGTAGGTCTCCTTGCTCGCATATGCTTTTTCAGTTCTGCCCACACATTTTCTATAGGATTGAGGTCAGGGCTTTGTGATGGCCACTCCAATACCTTGACTTTGTTGTCCTTAAGCCATTTTGCCACAACTTTGGAAGTATGCTTGGGGTCATTGTCCATTTGGAAGACCCATTTGAGACCAAGCTTTAACTTCCGGACTGATGTCTTGAGATGTTGCTTCAATATATCCACATAATTTTCCTTCATCATGATGCCATCTATTTTGTTTAGTGCACCAGTCCCTCCTGCAGCAAAGCACCCCCACAGCATGATGCTGCCACCCCTGTGCTTCACGGTTGGGATGGTGTTCTTCGGCTTGCAAGCCTTCCCCTTTTTCCTCCAAACATAACGATGGTCATTATGGCCAAACAGTTCTATTTTTGTTTCATCAGACCAGAGGACATTTCTCCAAAAAGTACGATCTTTGTCCCCATGTGCAGTTGCCTTTTTTATGGAGGTTTTGGAGCAGTGGCTTCTTCCTTGCTGAGCGGCCTTTCAGGTTATGTCGATATAGGACTCGTTTTACTGTGGATATAGATACTTTTGTACCTGTTTCCTCCAGCATCTTCACAAGGTCCTTTGCTGTTGTTCTGGGATTGATTTGCACTTTTCGCACCAAAGTACGTTCATCTCTAGGAGACAGAATGCGTCTCCTTCCTGAGTGGTATGACAGCTGCGTGGTCCCATGGTGTTTATACTTGCGTACTATTGTTTGTACAGATGAACATGGTACCTTCAGGTGTTTGGAAATTGCTCCCAAGGATGAACCAGACCTGTGGAGGTCTACAATTTTTTTTCTGAGGTCTTGGCTGATTTCATTTAATTTTCCCATGATGTCAAGCAAAGAGGCACTGCGTTTGAAGGTAGGCCTTGAAATACATCCTCAGGTACACCTCCAATTGACTCAAATTATGTAAATTTGCCTATCAGAAGCTTCTAAAGCCATGACATCATTTTCCGGAATTTTCCAAGCTGTTTAAAGGCACAGTCAACTTAGTGTATGTAAACTTCTGACCCACTAGAATTGTGATACAGTGAATTATAAGTGACATAATCTGTCTGTAAACAATTGTTGGAAAAATTACTTGTGTCATGCACAAAGTAGATGTCCTAACCGACTTGCCAAAACTATAGTTTGTTAACAAGACATTTGTGGAGTGGTTGAAAACCGAGTTTTAATGACTCCAACCTAAATGTATGTAAACTTCCGACTTCAACTGTATATGAAGGCACTAGGAACTGTTGAGCCAAGTAAGACTGTCCTGTGTGTTGTATGACAACTCTGCTTCTAACCCTCTGTCCCGTCCTGCCCTGTCCTGTCTGCCCCGCCAGGTCTGGTGTGTATGAAGTCCAGCACCTCTGTAGTGGAACTAGTCATGCTGCTCTGCTCTCAGGTGAGATTCTCTCTTTCTCCTCACATCTCCCTCCTTTTCTCTCCCTCTCTGCTTCTTCCTTCCTCCTCACACATCCCTCTCTTCCCCCCACTCCCTCCCTTCTCTCGTCTCTATCTCTTCCGCCTTCTTTTTTGTCTCCTTCTTGCCTCCAAATCTCTCCTCTCCTCCCTGTGATGGACTATAAAGATGAGGCTGCTTCCAGCTCCAGGTCTCTGGGTCGTTCCACGAAATGAGTCCCTTTTGCATCCCTTTTGAAGTAGAGATTGTGCACCAATATTCCATTTTAAAAGCCTGTTATGTTAAATGAAGTGCCCTTTTAATATAGACCACATTGAAAACTCAATAAATCTGTGCCAAAATTCCCTCTGTGATTTCTAGCAAGATTTTAACCCACTGAACCCCAAAATGTCTCCAAGTTTTCATCATCATTGTAAAGCCCTAGTTATTTTGTTGCTTTGACAGTCATTTCTGAAGATTATTATTTATTTAATGTGATTAGTGATTCATTTTAAGAAAAAAACAAAAACCTGTCCCTCATTTTAAGGTCAACCCGGTGACATGAACTGAACTCTTGCTTTAATATGTTAAAACTATTTCTATTTTTTTCAAAAGAAACATTGAACATCTAATAGTCATAGTGTAATCATTAATCGTAGTGGTTAAACTGGTTCTACTTTATTTGGCCATTTTGTGGTGTTTTCAGGGTGAAAACTGAGTGGGTCGAGCATAACACGTCAACCCTGTTACCCATAGATAGACAGGCTATAAATGTTTTATCAATTTAAAAAAAAATGTGAAGCTTGCATTCAATTTCCCCTCCGTGTTGCACACAACAATTCCCCCTGTCACAAGGGGATTTATGGCTGATTTAAGATGAAGTCGTCAACCCTGTAAAGGTCAACCCTGTTACTTTATTTTGTACTTAATAGGCACTAACTATAGTATTTTATTTATTTAACCTCTTGAGATGGTAAAACATGTTTTTTATTAATTTGAACATGTGCTCTTCATGACAATGTTAAAATTAGGTGAAATCAAAAGTAATTTTTTTCCATCAAGTTATAGTACCGAAAGGGACTCAGTTCGTGGAACGACGCCTCTGTGATTATACCATTATAAGTTCTCACCACCACCCTCTCCCCTTATCTCCTCCCTGTCCCCTTATCTCCTCCCTGTCCCCTTATCTCCTCCCTGACCCCTTATCTCCTCCCTGTCCCCTTACCTCCTCCCTGTCCCCTTATCTCCTCCCTGTCCCCTTATCTCCTCCCTGTCCCCTTACCTCCTCCCTGTCCCCTTATCTCCTCCCTGTCCCCTTATCTCCTCCCTGACCCCTTATCTCCTCCCTGTCCCCTTACCTCCTCCCTGTCCCCTTATCTCCTCCCTGTCCCCTTATCTCCTCCCTGTCCCCTTACCTCCTCCCTGTCCCCTTATCTCCTCCCTGTCCCCTTATCTCCTCCCTGTCCCCTTATCTCCTCCCTGTCCCCTTATCTCCTCCCTGACCCCTTATCTCCTCCCTGTCCCCTTACCTCCTCCCTGTCCCCTTATCTCCTCCCTGACCCCTTATCTCCTCCCTGTCCCCTTACCTCCTCCCTGTCCCCTTACCTCCTCCCTGTCCCCTTACCTCCTCCCTGTCCCCTTATCTCCTCCCTGTCCCCTTACCTCCTCCCTGTCCCCTTACCTCCTCCCTGTCCCCTTATCTCCTCCCTGTCCCCTTACCTCCTCCCTGTCCCCTTACCTCCTCCCTGTCCCCTTATCTCCTCCCTGTCCCCTTATCTCCTCCCTGTCCCCTTATCTCCTCCCTGTCCCCTTACCTCCTCCCTGTCCCCTTATCTCCTCCCTGTCCCCTTACCTCCTCCCTGTCCCCTTATCTCCTCCCTGTCCCCTTATCTCCTCCCTGTCCCCTTACCTCCTCCCTGTCCCCTTATCTCCTCCCTGTCCCCTTATCTCCTCCCTGTCCCCTTATCTCCTCCCTATCCCCTTACCTCCTCCCTCTCCCCTTATCTCCTCCCTGTCCCCTTACCTCCTCCCTCTCCCCTTACCTCCTCCCTCTCCCCTTATCTCCTCCCTCTCCCCTTATCTCCTCCCTGTCCCCTTACCTCCTCCCTCTCCCCTTACCTCCTCCCTGTCCCCTTATCTCCTCCCTGTCTCCTTATCTCCTCCCTGTCCCCTTATCTTCTTTCTGTCCTCATAGGGAATCAGCTTCACCTCATGTAAATCTGTGTGGGACTGATCACCTCCTCTAGTTAAGCCCAATGGTGTACAGTGCCTTCAGAAAGTATTCATACCCCTTGTCTTATTCCACATTTTGTTGTGTTATAACCTGAATACAAAATGGATTAAATCTTTTTTTTACTCGCCCATCTACACACAATACCCCATAATGACAAATACTTTGTAGAAGCACCTTTGGCGGCGATTACAGCTGTGAGTCTTTTTGGACAAGTCTGGAAGAGCTTTGCAAACCTGGATGGTACAATATTTGCCCATTATTCTTTTTTAAATTCTTCAAGCTCTTGATTTTGTATCATTTTCATGTCTTGCCATAGATTTCAAGCCGATTTAAGTCAAAATTGTAACTAGGCCACTCAGGAACATTCAATGTCAACTTAGTAAGTAACTCCAGTGTAGATTTGGCCTTGTGTTTTAGGTTGTTGTCCTGCTGAAAGGTGAATTTGTCTCCCAGTTTCTGTTGGAAAGCAGACTGAACCAGGTTTTCCTCTATGATTTTGCCTGTGCTTATAGCTGTATTCCATTTCTTTTTATCCTAAAAAACTCCCTAGTCCTTGCTGATGACAAGCATACCCATAACATGATGCAGCCACCACCATGCTTGAAAATATGAAGAGTGGTACTCAGTGATGTGTTGTGTTTGATTTGCTCCAAACATAACGCTTTGTATTCAGGACAAAAAGTTAAGTTCCTTGTTGCAAACAGGCTTCCTTGTTTTCACTCTGTAATTTAGGTTAGTATTGTGGAGTAAATACAATGTTGTTGATCCATCCTCAGTTTTCTCATATCACAACTATTAAACTCTGTAACTGTTTTAAAATCACCATTGGCCTCATGGTGAAATCCCTGAGCAGTTTCCTTACCTTCTGGCAACTGAGTAAGGAAGGACGCCTGTATCTTTGTAGGCTGTAACACAACAAAATGTGGAAAAAGTAAAGGGGTGTGAATACTTTCTGAAGGAACTGTATGTAAACCCTGGATTGCTGATCCTATGTATTAGCCATTGAGAGGCTTTGAAGCCACCGGTCGGCCATATTGGCACTCCCCAGTAGGAGCAGTCCTCCATAGGAATGAATGGAATTCTACAGTATTTCAAATAAATGTTTCAAGGACAAAATTATATGTATTTAAGTATAATTTTTTTTGTATTGGGGACAGTAACATTAGCAATAAAAAAGTATACTTTAAGGAATTGTTTTAATATATTTTTAATTTTACATTTTTATGTTTAGCTCACATAATATAATTAAAAAGTATGCATTAAGGTGTCTGAAATATAAAAAATGGGGCAAAAATGAATGAAGACATTAATAAATGCATTTCTAGAGCTTCCAAAATACTTTTTACAATGGAGGGGGAGTGCCAAGACATCGCCCCCTATCAGTCATCTAGTGTATATATAAATAATTGGTTAAGCCTCTTATGTCTCAAAGGGTCATAGTCCCAATGTAGCAGTTAGAACAGGAGATAGTTAACATACCTTCTGTCTGCAGGGCCAGTCAGTCAGTCCATAAGGAAGGCATTAGGTGGTGCCTCTCTCTCTGAGTATCCAGTCTGCAGGGATGGAGGCTGCAGTAGGAGGCACAGTGTCCAGAGCCCAGAGCCCCTGCAGCGACGCAGCCGGCCAATCCTGCAGTATGGAGCCAGTCAGCCCGTCAGCTCCCATACATATCCATGCATTTGTTATTAGAGGGATGAGATTAAGGAGCATTCCTCTCTCTCTACTCACACAACCACCCGAGCCTTGCAGTAGTGAATCATGCTGTTACTGCTGTTCTTTTGAAGTTTCTGAGGGAATGTTCCCTTCGTCTTACTCTCTTCTGGCTGTCTGTCTGTCTTTCTGGAGGCTAACCTAGCACTGTGGCTATGGGATGTCTACCTTCTCTTCCCAGCTCCTGGATTTACTGAGGTCTGGGAGTGTCAGCGAGCCGTGTACTCCCCCCCCCCCCCCCCCCCCCTCACACAGTCACCCACCCCACATATTCCCCCCACCCCCGACACAGATAGTATTACTGCGGCTCCAATAGTTCCTGCCATTAGAGTTCTCCTGGAATGAAACCCAGCCTGAGATATCGACCAGTCAGAGAGGCTGAAAGTGAATCTGCTTGGCCTGAGTTGGAACCACAGCTTTATCCAGCAGCACTGGCAGGGATGGGCACAGTGGAACTCGTTATTCCTGATCTGATTCCATCAGTAGTGACTTTCCTGTATGAGGTTAAGACAAGTCTGTATGGGGCTAGTACAAGGCTGTATGGGGCTAGGACAAGGCTTTATGGTGCTGGGACAAGGCTGCATGGGGTTAGGACAAGGCTGCATGGGGCTAGGACAAGGCTGTATGGGGCTAGGACAAGGCTGTATGGGGCTAGGACAAGGCTGAATGGGGCTAGGACAGGGCTGTATGGGGCTGGGACAAGGCTGTATGGGGCTAGGACAAGGCTGTATGGGGCTGGGGCTGTATGGGGCTAGGACAAGGCTGTATGGGGCTGGGGCTGAGGCTGGGGCTGTATGGGGCTTGGACAGGCAGCAGACTCTGTGTGTCTTCACAGACAGCCTGGTGAATGAAAAGGTCAAACAGCTCTGTTTCTTGTAACAGCTTAAACACACAGGGGATCTGCAGTGGAGCCTGGGAGATTTACTGACAGAGAGCGTCCAGATGTGGAGAGCAGAGCAGATAAAAGACTACAGCCTCGCTCTGACAGCCTGGATTGAGACGCCACAATACTGCTGTCTGCCTGTCGCCTACTGACGTCTGGGAGTATGGAGGGCTGCAGAGGAACAAGAGGCTTGTGTGTAACAAACAATTTAAAACTATGAAATTCAGGACCCCTTAACCAATAGGATAATTTTCCAAGGTGAAACACTCCCAGACACCACAGATAGTCAGCTTTTCTTATCTGAGCTCCTGAGCCACACCCCTCCCCTGGCTGCAGGTCAGCCCATAGCTAGATGTTCTGGGTTCTGTTGCAGGTCAGCCCATAACCAGAGGTTCTACAGGTCTGCCCATAGACAGAGGTTCTACAGGTCTGCCCATATACAGAGGTTCTACAGGTCTGCCCATAGACAGAGGTTCTGCAGGTCAGCCCATAGACAGAGGTTCTGCAGGTCAGCCCATAGACAGAGGTTCTGGGTTCTGTTTCTCTGCATCTACATGAAGGATCATATTACTTCCTCCTGGAGAAGCATGTCAGGCCTAATTTCCTTCAAACAGGCAACAATGGGCTTTCCCGAAATCCCTGCCATCACAGCACAGCCCCTTTGGAGCCCTGCTGCGCAGAAGAAGAAAAAACCAGTAGGGGAAGTAAACATCTGAAGCTCCATCCCACTGTAACGGTAACCAGAGAGTTTACTGTACTGTAACTCAGCTAGACAAGATAGAAGATCCCATCAGTTCAGGCTGAGTTTTCCCCCTCCTACCTGATGTCACTGTCCTGGCGCTGCACGAGACACATCTGCTTTGATTTCCGTGTTTATTTTTGTCACGTGAGTGTGGTGCGTGCAGATCCTCAGAAGACTGGCCGAACATGAGCCCTGTCCAAATCAGTAACAGCCTATTGTAGAGCGGATACTGTAGCAGAGAGAGAGAGAGATGTGGAGATCAGATGCCCAGCATATCAGCACTGTCTCTCTCACTTAACGTAACGTAATGTGAGGTGGAACTGTGCTCTCTAGCCTGGTCCAGTCTGTCACATACTACAGCAACTATGGCACTAACATGCTACCATACACTATTTAGTCAATGGCAATCTGCATTCACAACTTTTAATCCCAAAGTCCTTTGACTCTTACATCCCAAACAATATGTTTGTTTTCCAGTCTTACTCTTCTGCTACAAATAACTAAAGAGCATCACCCTCTGTTCCAATAGGCCGTCTGGATTTTATTACCATTTCTGAGATGAAGAATCTCATTTGTTAGCCTCTTCTATGCGTGAGATTCAGTTGGTTTTATACCTGACACTTGGCTAGCATTGAAAACTGGGAACCTTTTCCCCTTTTATATTCCTTCTCTTTTTTTCTCTTTCTATTTTGAACTGTGGCCTCCTCTGTTTTCCCTTCCATTTGCTCCTCAGTGAGTGAGCAGAGAGCCCAGGTTCCCACAGTGCAAGGCCCTCTCCTCTCCTCCGCTCTTTCTCTCCTCCGCTCCCAAACGGCTTTTTAATCATTCCCAGACCGGGTAGTGATGGTGATGGTGAGAGGGTGGGGAGTGCCGTGGCCCCGGGGCTGCAGCCGCTCTAGGCTCCGGCTCCACACTGCAGTAGATGGCTCTCCTATCCTCAGTCATCTGTCAGTGTGCAAACGGAGGAAATGGCTGTATTTAAGGCTGAGGATACAGTTTCATCCCCAATTACATCTCTCCTGTGTTTACCGATCTGTTCACAGAGGAAGGTCTCATCCCAAATGCCACCCTATTCCTTATTTAGTGCACTACTTTTGACTAGGGTCCATAGGGCTCTGCTCAAAAGTAGGGCATAGCATGCCATTTGGGATGCATCTGAAGAAAGGAGGCACGCTCACACATGCAGGGCAGAGATTCGGCTTTTTATAGCCAGCGCTTCTCTTTGAAAGGATTCAACGACCTTAATGCCTTCTTTGTTTCCTTACTTCAATATGCGATGTTCATTTGAATTGCAGCGGAGACTGGCCATGCAGATAGATCCATGTGTTTCTCAGAGACCCTGTAGCATTTTATAGCATTGCTGTTTTTATTGTACATGTTTTTTTGGTTTTGGAAATATTTTTCTGATTTGTGAAGCTTTCAGGGCAAAGTGTTCCATAATCGTTTTTTTATTACTATGTTATTGTTACTTTATTGCCTCCCTATGATTTTTATTGAAAATTAGCCCATTGATATGTTTTTATAGCCATCGCCTAGTAGCGCTGATTAGAATGTAATGAGCTCTGGGTTTTTACGTCTTTAACTGTTTACAGACTGAGTTAGAATAGCAAAGGCGAGAGCAGACAGCCCTGTCTCTGAATTTGAAGTAGGAGTTGTTAGTATACACACAAGCTATCAGAGAAGAATATAGTATCCTAATCCAAGTAAAAAAGTTTTTGCCAAAGCTGAATCTCTCCAGCGTCTTGAAAAGGTAACCCCACTCAACCCTGTGGAAGGCTTTGTCTGCGACATACAGGCACAGAGCCAGTATAAGTAACTAACTATCCAACGTTCTTCCTCTCCTCTTCTCCTCCTCCTTCTGTCTCAGGAGTGGCAGAACTCGATCCAGAAAAATGCCGGCCTCGCCTTCATCGAGCTCATCAATGAGGGAAGGTAGGTATCATATTCACACGCTCGCACGCACCCGCACACACACACCATATGTTTTACTATCCTTGTGGGGACCTAAAATGTATTTCCATTAAAAATTTTCCTTAACCCTAACCCTGAACCTAACCCTAACTCCTAACCCTAACCCCTAACACTAATTGTAACCCTAACCCAAACCCTAAACCTAACCCCTAAACTTAAAATAGCCCTTGTCCTCGTGGGGACATGGGAAATGTCCCCACGAGGGAGAATATTCCTTGTTTTACTATCCTTGTGGGAACTTTTGTGGATTTACGGTACTCACACACACCACACACCACACACCACACACACACACACACCAGCTCTGAGCAGGTTGTTCGGTTCAGTGGCAGCACTGCCGGTGTGTGGTGCTGTTCTGTGTAGTGCAGCATGTTAGACTTTTTGTGCTCTATAGGGGTTAAGGTAAATAAAATTGGTGTGACAGAGTGATGTAACAATATCAACACAATAGCAGTCGAGGTATACCAAACCTTTTTTGATATACTAAGAGGACCGTTATTAGCATGTTTTAACCACTCCTATGTAAATGGTAGATTATCTGACACTCAAGAAGAAGGTCTGATCTCATTATTACTGAAACAGGATACAAGTGGAAAATATAAAGATCCAGTCCATTTACAAAATTGGAGGCCCCTTACACTTCAGTGTTGTGATACAAAAATCCTAGCAAAATGTATAGCGCATAGAATTAAAAAGGTATTGTCGGATATTATTCATTCTAATCAGACAGGTTTTTTACATGGAAGATACATTGGAGATAATATAAGGCAAGTATTGGAAACAATAGAACACTATGGAAAATATGGGAAACCAGGCCTGCTATTCATAGCAGACTTCGAAAAGGCATTTGATAAAGTTCGACTGGGGTTTATATATAAATGCCTGGAGCATTTCAATTTTGGAGAATCTCTTATAAAATGGGTCAAAACCATGTATAGTAACCCTAGGTGTAAAATAGTAAATAATGGCTATTTCTCAGAAAGTTTTAAACTGTCAAGAGGAGTGAAACAAGGTTGTCCACTATCGGCATATCTATTTATTGTGGCCATCGAGATGTTAGCTATTAAAATCAGATCCAATAATAATATCAGAGGATTAGAAATACAGGGCTTAAAAACAAAGGTGTCATTGTACGCTGATGATTCATGTTTTCTTTTAAATCCACAACTAGAATCCCTCCACAGCCTCATAGAGGATCTAGATACATTTTCTAACCTCTCTGGATTACAACCAAATTATGACAAATGTACTATATTACGTATTGGATCACTAAAAAATAAAAATTTTACATTACCATGTAGTTTACCAATAAAATGGTCTGATGGTGATGTGGATATACTCGGAATACATATCCCAAAGGAAATAAATGATCTCACTTCAGTACATTTTAATAGAAAGTTAGCAAAAATAGATAAGATCTTACTACCATGGAAAGGAAAATACCTGTCAATTTGTGGAAAAATCACCCTGATTAACTCTTTAGTATTCTCCCAGTTTACCTATTTGCTTATGGTCTTGCCTACGCCTAGCGAACAGTTTTTTAAATTATATGAGAAAAAAATATTCAATTTTATTTGGAACGGCAAGCCAGACAAAATTAAAAGGGCATATTTATATAATGAATATGAATTCGGAGGACAGAAATTATTAAATATTAAAGCATTAGACCTATCACTAAAAGCTTCAGTCATACAAAAGTTATACTTATATCCAAACTGGTTCTCAAGCAAATTAGTAAGATTGTCTCACCCAATGTTCAAGAAAGGCCCTTTTCCCTTTATTCAGATTACAACCTCTCACTTTCAGTTATTTGAAAAGGAAATAATCTCCCAAATATCACTATTTCTAAAACAAGCCATAGAAAGTTGGTTGCAATTTCAATTTAATCCTCCAGAAACGACAGAACAAATAATGCAACAAATATTGTGGTTAAATTCAAATATACTAATTGACAAAAAACCTTTATTTTTTGACAGAATGTTATGTTGCACATGCAGCTAACAAAAACATATGGAAATGTCTGCTCTACCCAAAATTACAACCAAATAATTGCAGCCTTACCGCAAAAGTGGAAGAGGAAAGTGGAAGGGGAGAAAGTAAGGAACTTGTCTGTCGGCTTTGTGATAAATAAAAAAGTATATCAGTTTCACTTAAGGACCAAAGGATTGACAGCCGTCCCATATAGATTGCAAAATAGTTGGGAAGAGATCTTTGACGTACCGATCCCATGGCATAGTGTTTATGAACTGACACGCAAAACGACACCGGATTCAAAAATTAGAATCTTTCAATTTAAATTATTATATAAAATTCTTGCTACCAATAGAATGTTATTTATATGGGGGATACAATCTTCCCAGCTCTGCAGATTTTGCTGTGAAGAGACAGAATCATTAGATCATTTGTTTTGGTTCTGTCCATTTGTAGCTTGTTTTTGGACACAGGACACAAATAACAACAAATAATAACAAAGATAGCTAATAATGTAAGCATACTGTGTCCATAATAAGTATATAGGTTGTATGTTGGGAGCTTTTGGGAAAGAGCACAGTTAGAAAGATATGGCATATAGAAGCAAACCGGATGAACATCATGAAAATGATCGGAGAGGTTGAGAGTAGAAGAAGTTCAGGAGCAAAAATATATATATATTTATATAATATAATTATTGTAAAATTAACTCTGTCCATAAGGTGTAGATAGTAAGTATAGACCGGAAGTAGAGGCCTGGGCATTGTTGTTCACTAATTTACTCCAAGTAGGGAAAGGATGGTGGGTTGAAAAGTAATAAAGGGGAGTATATATATATAACAAAAACATGGGGGATTGGAAGTGATGCAGACAATTACATTGATAGAAGATACAATCTATCTGCAATATTAAGCTGATCCATTCCCCCAGAAAAGAAAAAAAAACACACAATAGTGTATCCCCTCTATCTGTGTATTCCCCACCCCCTCTCTGTGAGTGTGGCAGGCTCAGATCAGGCAGGGTGTTATAGAATAGATCAGCCTCCAAGTCCATCTGGTGACCCATCTGTGTAACCCTCTTACATCCAAACTGCCCAGCCTCAGCCTTATGCCCCAGGTCCTATACCCAAGCCCCAGCCCTATACCCCAGTGCAGCCTCACTGTGCCCAACCCAGCCCAGTCCTAGCCCTCCCTGGCACCTCCCTTGGCCCCCTGTTGATAAAGAGCCTTACTCAGTTGTGGCCTGGCCGTTCTGCTACACCGCCTCTCTATCACTCTACCACTCTGTCACACGGCGCTGTCCAGGGTGCTGCTGGCAGATCTCATCTCTCCTACACTACCACTATCTCAGTACTGTGGACACCTGAGCTGTCCCAAATGGCACCCTATTACCTATGTAGTGCACTATAATGGAAATAGGTTGCCTTTTGGGATGTAGAAGAGGGTATCAGAAGCTCTGTAATTAAAACAAAGCAGACCTAATTGGGTGTAAAATGGCATATAATCTCCACATAATAGCCTGGGTGTTTTCAATTATTTAAAAGATTGAAGCGTGGGCAGAAGCAGGTAGAGTGTACGCCAGGGAGAATGAGGAGTCAGTCAGCCATGGAAGGAGAGGAGGCGATCGGGGCCAGAGACGTCAGGGAGATGGAGATGAGGTTGGAGGTTCGGAAGGGAGGGGTGTGTGTGGGGGGGTGTCTGTCTATGTGTCTGTGTGTTTCAGGTTGTTGTGTCATGCTATGAAGGACCACATAGTTGTGTTAACTGACTGACTCACTAGTATTCTGCCTGTCTGTTCCAGATTGCTGTGTCATGCTATGAAGGACCACATCGTGCGTGTTGCCAACGAGGCAGAGTTCATCCTCAACAGACAGAGAGCAGAAGACGTCCATAAACACGCTGAGTTTGAGGTACAGTACATATATATATAGTAGGCCTACAGTACAGATAGTACCTTATCTAATCTAGTCAACTGACTACAGCAGCCTTCCTAGTCCCTGCTCTGGAGTGACTGACTTCAAGTGCGTCCCAAATGGCACCCTATTCCCTACATAGTGCACTACCTTTGACCAGGGCCCATAGAAATAGTGTGGCATTTGGGAGGCAGCCCGGGTCTGTGAGAGAATAGTACTGGATTAGCAGCAGCTCAGTACACCTATAGTCCCCAGGAGGATTATTGTCCTACCATTAGGCCACTCTAAGGGATTATAATAACCAGCCTGCTAGCAATATTAATAAGAAGACTGAATGATATGCCAGCTATATTAATATCTGGTCTTATTGGCTTTAATCCCGTCCAACAGTGTAATGAGTCTACCCCAGAGACAGTACTTACCCCACATATCAAACACACTGCCTGTTCTCACTACAAAGCATCAGAACACCAACACTCTTATTATTGATTTCTGTAGGAATTAGAGGTTGTCTGCAGTAATTAGACAGTATCTGCATCCCAAATGGCACCCTATTCTCTTTATAGTGTGCTACTTTTGATCAGTACCCAATAGGCTCTGGCCAAAAGTAGTGCACCATATAGGGAATAGGATGCTATTTGGGGCGCAATCAGTCTTTAGTAATGCCACTTTCTGTGTCTGATTAATTATTTATTAAATGTAAGGAAGCCTCAGAAGGTTTTAGGACCATACAGTAGTGGAGAGGAGAGAGGAGCAGCTTTCTGAGCTCAGGGAGGTGCTCTGTTCAGAGGAATGTCATGCCTCTTTTAGACAGCAGGTAGAGCTGCTCTCTCTCTCCTTCTCACGCGCTTTCTCACGCGCTCTCTCTCTCTCTCTCTCTCTCTCTCTCTCTCTCTCTCTCTCTCTCTCTCTCTCTCTCTCTCTCTCTCTCTCTCTCTCTCTCTCTCTCTCTCTCTCTCTCTCTCTCTCTCTCTCTCTCTCTCTCTCTCTCTCTCTCTCTCTCTCTCTCAATTTCATTAATTATCATCAAGAAAAGTTGAGGAGTGGGATGACACAATGTTACTAGTCATATAGGAAGTGTCATACCCAAGTACACAAACATGCACATGAACACACACACACACAGACCCTTCTGCCACCTCTGTTAGTAGCTTGTACATGTGAGGAGTGATGGGTTTCTTATCTTGGGGCAGCAGCCCTCCTCAAGTAGCTGTTAGATATCCTGTAGTCCTCTGCTAGAGGCTCCTTGACCTGCTAGATAAACTGGAGGAGACAGATAGATATGCCATGTCACCTGGAGAGAGGGAGGCTGCATCTCAAAGGGCACCCTATTCACTGTATAGTGCACTACTTTTGACCAGGGCCCGTACGGTGACATTTGGGAAACACCCAGATTACCTGGCCCTCATCCCTCCTCTGGCCTCATCCCTTCTGTCTGACAACTCTAGACAGTCTACACTTTTCATCCAGCACTGTGTCTACTTTATTACCCATCACAACCCCTCCCTCCCTCCCTCCCCCTACCCTCCATCCCCCTATCCTCCATCCCCAGACAGATAGACATTTTTACATTAGGTTGGAGTCAGGGCAGCAGCCTCATATCCTGTGAAGTGATAAATAAGGTTTGATATTTGTCACATGGTAACGTGAGATGACAAGCAGAGATTGAGTTATCTGCCATTTGAAGAATATGTTGAGGTATAATATCTGACACAATTCAAATATAGGGCCGGAAATTCAATTAACTTCCAGCTTCTGTTAGCAAATTAGATTTAGTATATGAGCAGGAAAGAGCAGCCCCGGGGCGACGCAGCAAGACAATCTTATTTTAGCGAGGAGAAGATTAAGTCAGATCCTGATTGGCTCCTCTAGAATCTAGATGCTTCTACGCTGCCTGCAGGAGATCACTTTGTGCGTCCCAAATGTCACCCTATTCCCTATATAGTGCACTACTTTTTACCAGAGCCATATGGGCCCTGGTTAAAACTAGTGTACTATAAAGGGAAAGGAGTGCCATTTGGTACACAGTCATTGACTCCACTTCAACATCACACATCAACATACACCAGGTTTCAATCTATTTATGTCACACTGGTTGATGATCATTTATGCATGTAGGCTACAGTACAGGCTACTTCTCTTTGTTATCCAACCTGCCCTTCATCCACAGTCACAGTTGAGTTTTATATAGGGACAGATTATTTATTATGACCCGGATGTAAACAGATGACATTAAAGCTTTCTAATGGACAAATTAGCAGACGGCGACAGTGTTTAAATCACTCTTCACTAACACGTCCCCTGCTGATGTAGTGGAGCAGAGATTGGCTCTGTTAATCTTGACAGCACAGGCTATAATATCTACTCGCACGTGCACGCACACAAACACACACACACACACACCATAATATCCTCTGTGGATCTATTGAATGGTTTTCATTTCTTCTCCCTCAACGCACGCTTAGCGTAGCTTCCTAGCAGGACACACACACATTTACATGTTTTAATGTAGTATCTAATTTCGCAGGATTGCAACGGAGGAAACACAAGGACATATTAATACAAACATAACATAGCCATGGTAACACCATGCTAACACCAGACAGACGGTTGTATTTGACAGATGCCTTTCAAGACACTCAAGGACACCTTACATTAAAAGTACATACAATCAAAGTGCAATTAATATCAAATCCTGGTGATAGATCCTGCCCGGTTTTAGCATAATGTTAACACCTAACATGATGTTAGCATTATGTTAGCATGGTGTTAGCATAATGTGAATGCCTAGCATGGTGTTAGCATGGCTATGTTTATAATAAAATGGCTCCTTTTGTTCCCTCCATCAGTCTAACTGTGCCCAGTACGCTGCTGATCGGAGGGAGGAGGAAAATATGTGTGATCACCTGATCAGCGCTGCCAAACACAGAGACCATGTGACTGCCAACCAGCTCAAACAGAAGATCCTCAACATCCTCACCAATAAGCATGGAGCCTGGGGCAGCCTGGCACAGAGGTAAGACCTAGGGCTGAGGTATAGAGCTTGGGCTGAAGTATAGGTCTTGCTAGGGCTGGGTCTGAAGGATAGGCCTTGAGCTGAATGATAGGCCTTGGGCTGGAGTATAGGGCTAGGCTGTAGGGTTAGAGCAGTGGCTGGAGTATATACAGTTGAAGTCGGAAGTTTACATACACCTTAGCCGAATACATTTAAACTCAGTTTTTCACAATTCCTGACATTTAATCCTGGTAAAAATGGCATGTCTTAGGTCAGTTAGGAGGAGGTTCTCACCCAAGATTTGACTGTACATGGCCCCGTCCATTGTCCCTTTGATGCGGTGAAGTTGTCCTGTCCCCTTAGCAGAAACACACCCCCAAAGCATAATGTTTCCACCTCCATGTTTGACGGTGGGGATGGTGTTCTTGGTATCATAGGCAGCATTCCTCCTCCTCCAAACACGGCGAGTTGAATTGATGCCAAAGAGCTCGATTTTGGTCTCATCTGACCACAACACTTTCACCCAGTTCTCCTCTGAATCATTCAGATGTTCACTGGCAAACTTCAGACGGGCATGTATATGTGCTTTCTTGAGCAGGGAGACCTTGCAGGCGCTGCAGGATTTCAGTCCTTCACGGCGTAGTGTGTTACCAATTGTTTTCTTGGTGACTATGGTCCCAGCTGCCTTGATCATTGACAAGATCCTCCCGTGTAGTTCTGGGCTGATTCCTCACCGTTCTCATGATCATTGCAACTCCACGAGGTGAGATCTTGCATGGAGCCCCAGGCCGAGGTAGATTGACAGTTATTTTGTGTTTCTTCCATTTGCGAATAATCGCACCAACTGTTGTCACCTTCTCACCAAGCTGCTTGGTGATGGTCTTGTAGCCCATTCCATCCTTGTGTAGGTCTACAATATTGTCCCTGACATCCTTGGAGAGCTCTTTGGTCTTGGCCATGGTGGAAAGTTTGGAATCTGATTGATTGCTTCTGTGGACAGGTGTCTTTTATACAGGTAACAAACTGAGATTAGGAGCACTCCCTTTAAAAGTGTGTTCCTAATCTCAGCTCGTTACCTGTATAAAAGACACCTGGGAGCCAGAAATCTTTCTGATTGAGAGGGGGTCAAATACTTATTTCCCTCATTAAAATGCAAATCAATTTATAACATTTTTGACATGCGTTTTTCTGGAATTTTTTGTTGTTATTCTGTCTCTCACTGTTCAAATAAACCTACCATTACAATTATAGACTGATCATGTCTAAATACTTTTTTCCCTCACTGTAAGCCTTGAAATACATCCACAGGTACACCTCCACTTGACTCAAATCATGTCAATTAGCCTATCAGAAGCTGCTAAAGCCATGACATCATTTTCTGGAATTTTCCAAGCTGTTTAAAGGCACAGTCAATTTAGTGTATGTAAACTTCTGACCCACTGGAATTGTGATACAGTGAAATAATCTGTCTGTAAACAATTGTTGGAAAAATGACTTGTGTCATGCACGAAGTAGATGTCCTAACCGACTTGTCAAAACTATAGTTTGTTAACAAGAAATGTGTGGAGTGGTTGAAAAAATAGTTTTAATGACTCCAACCTAAGTGTATGTAAACTTCCGACTTCAACTGTACTTTACGTCCTCACCAACAAACACCGAGCCTGGGGCAGCCTGGCACAGAAGTACGGACTGGGTCTGGTGAAAGGTTTAGTGCTGAGTCTACCTGGAGCTGGGCTGGCCATGCTAAGGCCAGGCTGGATAACAGAACTCCCAGTATTTGCTGTGCTGTACAATTACCTGGCTGTGAGCCACAAAGTGCAGTGCTGGGAAGGAAGGAAGGACCACCAGCTAATGTCATTTACCCAACATCCACCAGGATCAGGGACCAGGTCAACTAACTCAATAACAGTCAAAGAGACTGAACCCCCTTCGGGACCGACCACGGGTCACACAGACTGGGGGTTGGGGGGAGGGGAGTTGTGTGTGTGCTTGTATGTACATGCATGCATCTGACGTGTGTGTTTGTGTGTGTGTGTGTGTGTGTGTGTGTGTGTGTACTAGAAGGTGTTTGTGTGGAGTGTTGTCGAGTCTCTCAGCAACCCTCTCAGTCACACAGCAAAACACCTGGTGGTGGTTGATGGTCGGAGTCATTCCCTCCACCCCTTTCCCCTGGGTCTTTAAAACTACAGATCCTTGGAGCCTTAGCTCTGCTTCCCACCACACACACACACACACACACATTTTACATTTTAGTCATTTAGCAGACGCTCTTATCCAGAGCGACTTACAGTTAGTGAGTGCATACATATATATATATTTTTTTTAAATCATACTGGTCCCCCGTGGGAATCGAACCCACAACTACACACACACTCAGTGGTTGAAATGGGCCAGTGCTGAATAGTGATGCTTAAACCACCGACCTGAGCAGTATCCATTTGTCCAACTAGGTGGAAAACCCTCTAAGGGCTCCAAAGTTGAATTAGGCGTTCCTCAAGGTTTTGTGCTTAGACCCCTACCACTATTCTCTCTATGTTACTACCTGGTAATGTCACGACGACACATGACATATATGTTCATTGAGATGTTGATGGCATTGGCTATGATCTGTTAGGAAGCTCCTTATAAAACAAGCTTTATATCAGGCAAGATATTCTGTATTCTTACAACGACGACCTGGCGAGTGGCAAGTGCAGCAAAGGTCCTGTCAAACCCTGCCTTGCTTACTGAAAGAAACTTTCAGTAATTGACTACTCTCACTGAAACAGTAGCTTGGCTTTCTTTATTGGGATGTTGAAAACATAATACAGATGGTTAAATATGTTATCTACATACAGATGGTTAACTATGTTCAGTAATGGGATGTTGTTTGCTCACATCGATAGAAAATGTTTTGAGTGCTTTAAGAATTCTGCAGTGTTGTCAGATTTCTTTATTGAAAAAATACAATAACCTTACTGTAGTTTGTAAGGAGAATTCGATTGATTGAGGAGTGTTTTAAAGACTACTTGTACTCTGCATGGATTGTGTGGCATATAGATTTAGTGATTTAGACATGCATCATCCCACCTGACAAACACAGCCCTGGAAACAGATGCAGTTACCTCAGAAAGATGCACACTTATCATCATTGGACCATTAATCTATGGGTGCGTACTGACTCCCAAATTGCACTCTTTTCCCTATATAGTGCATTACTTTTGACCAGAGCCCTATTTACCCATGCAGCTATACATTATATAGTGCACTACTTTTGATCACTTTTGACCAGAATAGGTGACCAGAATAGGTGACCAGAATAGGGAATAGGGTGCCGTTTGGATGCAAACTATAGTACAGATTGAACTACAGTTGGAATTGCATTGTATTATAGATATCCTTACCTACAGTAGTTAATGCAACTAAATGTCTTACTTCACCCACTTACCAAATGTTTGAGTATTGTGTATATATTTTGAGCATATACTACTGTATGTTTGATCATATGCCATGCAGTTCTGTTAGAGAAATTCATAAAACAGACCAACAATAGTATAAGTAAAGTACCCTTGGAAAAACATATAAGATTTAATTGAGGGCTGCTACTGTAGATTTATGTATTCAAATATTTATAGAATTTCTCTCCGGGGATAGCATTAGTATTGGAACAAAGGGTTGCTGAGCGGGGGAGCATTGTAAATGATACTGAAAAACTTCCAACAAATTCCCATTTAATGGTGACCTGCTGGAGAAGAAAAATGATGCAATATGTTCATGAGCTCAGGGCAGTGTAGCAACTCAGCCTTATTCAATGCTACATTAACTTTCTCATTTATGCTGCTCTTGTAAAAAAGAAAGCCCTCCAGCATTCTGAAGGGGCTGTCTGTTATTTGTGACGCTGGTTGAAAGAATGAGTGTGTGTGTGTTTGTGCTTGTGCGTGCGTGCGTGCGTGCGTGCGTGCGTGCGTACGTGCGTGTGTATGTG
Source organism: Coregonus lavaretus (assembly GCF_964263955.1). Lineage (NCBI taxonomy): Eukaryota > Metazoa > Chordata > Actinopteri > Salmoniformes > Salmonidae > Coregonus > Coregonus lavaretus. The sequence continues at coordinate 19,949,818 of NC_140017.1, read as the reverse complement.
AGAATGCTTGCCTGCACAGAAATTGTTTTTCCTTTAACCTTAAGTTCTGCCTGGAGACTAGCCAGAGGATATTGATCATCTGTGTGGAACGTTTTATCAACAGAATTATATATTTAATATACTCAGCTAGCTGAAACTACTGCTGATGGCTATAGTGCACATTTTGTTGTAAGTTTTTACACAACTGTAGTATTTTGAAATAGTAACGTAATGCATTTTCAGATGTGTTCAGACACCATTATAACATCAGATCATTACACTGTGTGACAAGGAGACACTGCACACGAACGAAAAGCCAATGGCTCCGTCCAAATGGTACCCTATTCCCTATATAGTGCACTACTTTTGACCAGGACCCATTTGGCTCTGGTCCAAATTAGTGCACTACATTGGGAATAGATGCCATTTGGGAGACATACTAAATCTGTCTGCGATCATATTACCTATTATATGAATTAACCAGATGAGCCCAGTAGGTGGGAGGGCTGTGTTAAGGCAGTGTTATCAACCCAGTAGGCTGTTGGATCATACTTTCTGCTTGCCTGATGATGAATGTGCCCTGTATTGAGTCGACATCACAAAATCAATAGTGTTCAAATTGAAACAGTATAGGGTTGTATTGATCCGCTGTGCTAAATCAGAACGAGAAACCTTTGATGCAGCTCTGAGACAGCTCCCCTCCTCCTTCCTCACCCCTCCCTCCCTCCTCACCCATCTTTCCCTCTTCCTCCTCTCCCTCCCTCCTCCCATCACAGCACCCTATCAGTTTGAACGTCACACTGATAAATCAAGTTGAAAATTGGATGTTAGAATTTTCTCCAGTGAGTGAGTGATTTTCTCTGGCCCCTCGTCCCTCTGCTGTGACCCCCTGACCCCTGTCTCTGGATTATAAAGTTCAGCATTGTCAAGAGAAAGGAGACGTCAAGGCAAGGCTGATGAATTCATTCTAGAATAATGCACAGTGTCTTTATCTACCAGTCTTAAACTATGATAAAAACCATGCTTTAACACAAGGCAAGTTTGTATTTATCCTCTTATTTACTAATGTCAATATCGTTTCTACTCTGTTTTCTATTATAGTAATACTATAATACACTACATGACCAAAGGTATGTGGACACCTGCTCGTCGAACATCTCATTCCAGAATTATGGGCATTAATATGGCGTTGGTCCCCCCATAACACTGCCCAAGCCAGATGACTGATCAGATATGAGATGACAGATATGACACGTTACAGGCGGTTGGTTATTGATTACAGCTGCAGCCCAACACTAGGCTCTGATACAACATCTATTAACATTAACTTCACTCTGCTCTGTGGTTTTAAGACATATTGTATGTGAGCGCATCGAGTAAATACACTACATGACCAAACGTATGTGGACACCTGCTCGTCGAACATCTCATTCCAAAATCCTGGGCAGTAATATGGAGTTGGTCCCTCATTTGCGGCTATAACAGCCTCCACTCTTCTGGGAAGGCTTTCCACTAGATGTTGGAACATTGCTGCAGGGACTTGCTTCCATTCAGCCACAAGAGCATTAGTGAGGTCGGGCACTGATGTTGGGCGATTAGGCCTGGCTTGCAGTCGGCGTTCCAATTCATCCCAAAGGTGTTCGATGGGGTTGAGGTCAGGGCTCTGTGCAGGCCAGTCAAGTTCTTCCACACCGAACTCGACAAACCATTTATGTATGGACCTCGCTTAGTGCACGGGGGCATTGTCATGCTGAAACAGGGCCTTAGCCAAACTGTTGCCACAAAGTTGGAAGCACAGAATCGTCTTGAATGTCATTGTATGCTGTAGCGTTAAGATTTCCCTTCACTGGAACTAAGGGGCCTAACCCGAACCATGAAAAACAGCCCCAGACCATTATTCCTCCTCCACCAAACTTTACAGCTGGCACTATGCATTCGGGCAGGTAGCGTTCTCCTGGCATCTGCCAAACCCAGATTCGTCCATCGGACTGCCAGTTGGTGAAGCGTGATTCATCACTCCAGAGAACATGTTTCCACTGCTCCAGAGTCCAATGGCGGCGAGCTTTACACCACTCCAGCCGACGCTTGGCATTGCGCATGGTGATCTTAGGCTTGTGTGCGGCTGCTTAGCCATGGAAATCCATTTCATGAAGCTCCAGACGAACAGTTATTGTGCTGACGTTGCTTCCAGAGGCAGTTTGGAACCTGGTAGTGAGTGTTGCAACTGAGGACAGCAACGGCTGTGGCTGAAATAGCTGAATCCACTAATTTGAAGAGGTGTCCACATACTTTTGCATATATAGTGTATGTTGGCTTTGTTTTTATAGTTCTCATGAATTGGAAAGCACATTTAACCCAATCACATCTACCTCTGATCTACCTGGATTCTGGGAACTATCTTTTGTCACATGCATTTATTCAAGTTTGATACATACTGGGTTGCGTTGCAGAGTGAGTAGTCTGCATCTCCATTGACACTAAAGGCCTACCTTGTCCACCACTGTCTGCATCCCAAATGGCACCCTATCCCCTATATAGTGCACTACCTTTGACCAGATCCCTATGGACCCTGGTCAAAAATATTACACTATATAGGGAATAGGGTGCCATTTCAGACGCAACCCAGGCGTTCCAACATGTCCGTCTTAACAGGATGTAGAGCAGGTGGAAGGAGACAGACAGACAGACAGGACGTCCTTTGTTCCAAGGTGTCGCTGTTGACCTCAGTAGCTGACTAAACCCCCACCCCCCCACCCCACACCTGCTCTCCAGACCTTAACCCAACCTGACTGAGCTATCGATTGTCAACATTGCTCCTGTATAATTACTATTTCAGTAGCGGAGGGAATGGAGGAGATAGCGGTGGCATATATTGATCCTGGTGAGGGGAGTGGAACAGGCGTTTCCCTTGACTAACAGAGAGTTTCATCTCTCTGTCTCAACACTCTGCCTGTGGATAATAACTTAGTGATGGAATGGACCCTTCATTCACTGGCTGCCTGGCTAAGCACTCCACTGTCTCGCCTCGCCGGGCTATCCATTCTATTAGCAGCTCTGACGAGCAGAGAGGAGAAGAGGAGGGGAAGATAGGAGGAGAGAGAGTGAAAGATAGGGGGAGGAGAGAGAGAGATAGATTAAGGTCTCTCTGGGCCCTGTGTGAAGGTATATGGAGGACCAGTGAATATGATCCTACTGGACATGATGGTTCATTTAGAAGATGAATGCAGCAGGAACCCTAACACAGCCTTGGTGATATCTGTCCTCTATAGCTATGTTTATTCAAGAGGGGAAAACAACATATTTGTACTGGGGAGGTTAAAGAAGTGAAGTTCCTTTGTTCTATCACTCCTCTTTCTCGCCGCTTTCATTTGTTGTTGATCTATAGTACAGCAGCTCCTCCCTGGGGGCGGAGTTAACCTTGCAGCCTGATAATGACCTCTGAAGGGGAGCGTTCACACCATCATCAGTTAAAGGGGAGTAGAGAGAGAGAAGAGAGAGCTGGGAGGTGAGCCCCACCTCTTATGAAAGATGAATGGTCCATGGAGCTGGCAGGGAGGGAGGGGTTCAGACATACTAAAGACTGTAGTCTCACTGTTACTGACTGTTACTGACTGTAGTCTCACTGTTACTGACTAGTCTCACTGTTACTGACTGTAGTCTGAATGTTACTGACTGTAATCTCACAGTTACTGACTGTAGTCTCACTGTTACTGACTAGTCTGACTGTTACTAACTAGTCTGACTGTTACTGACTAGTCTCACTGTTACTGACTGTAGTCTGAATGTTACTGACTGTAATCTCACAGTTACTGACTGTAGTCTCACTGTTACTGACTAGTCTGACTGTTACTAACTAGTCTGACTGTTACTGACTAGTCTGACTGTTACTGACTGTTACTGACTAGTCTGACTGTTACTGACTAGTCTGACTGTTACTGACTGTTACTGACTAGTCTGACTGTTACTGACTAGTCTGACTGTTACTGACTAGTCTGACTGTTACTGACTAGTCTGACTGTTACTGACTGTTACTGACTAATCTGACTGTTACTGACTAGTCTGACTGTTACTGACTAGTCTGACTGTTACTGACTGTTACTGACTAGTCTGACTGTTACTGACTAGTCTGACTGTTACTGAATTTTACTGACTTTTACTGACTAGTCTGACTGTTACTGACTGTAATCTCACTGTTACTGACTGTACTCTCACTGTTACTGATGGTTACTGACTGTAATCTCACTGTTACTGACTGTTACTGACTGTAGTCTGACTGTTAGTGACTGTCATTGCTGGTAGTCTTACTCTTTCTGCATGACTATGCATTCATTACACAAATGATCGTATTTCTAATGTACTGTCAGTCTTTTCTTTCTGAATTTACAGTTTACTTTGAAAAATGATACAGCATCCATGGCCATATGGTTGCCAAGTCACCTCATGTTGATGTGCAGTTTTATTTAGCTGAGCCTGTCTGTCGATATAGAAGATTGTATGACCATGGTGATCAATGACAGTCAGTGATATACAGTGAGGGAAAAAAGTATTTGATCCCCTGGTGATTTTGTACGTTTGCCCACTGACAAAGAAATGATCAGTCTATACTTTTAATGGTAGGTTTATCTGAACAGTGAGAGACAGAATAACAACAAAAAAATCCAGAAAAACACATGTTATAAATTGATTTGCATTTTAATGAGGGAAATAAGTATTTGACCCCCTCTCAATCAGAAAGATTTCTGGCTCCCAGGTGTCTTTTATACAGGTAACGAGCTGAGATTAGGAGCACACTCTTAAAGGGAGTGCTCCTAATCTCAGTTTGTTACCTGTATAAAAGACACCTGTCCACAGAAGCAATCAATCAATCAGATTCCAAACTCTCCACCATGGCCAAGACCAAAGAGCTCTCCAAGGATGTCAGGGACAAGATTGTAGACCTACACAAGGCTGGAATGGGCTACAAGACCATCGCCAAGCAGTTTGGTGAGAAGGTGACAACAGTTGGTGCGATTATTCGCAAATGGAATAACTGTCAATCTCCCTCGGCCTGGGGCTCCATGCAAGATCTCACCTCGTGGAGTTGCAATGATCATGAGAACGGTGAGGAATCAGCCCAGAACTACACGGGAGGATCTTGTTAATGATTTCAAGGCAGCTGGGACCATAGTCACCAAGAAAACAATTGGTAACACACTACGCCGTGAAGGACTGAAATCCTGCAGCGCCCGCAAGGTCCCCCTGCTCAAGAAAGCACATATACAGGGCCGTCTGAAGTTTGCCAATGAACATCTGAATGATTCAGAGGAGAACTGGGTGAAAGTGTTGTGGTCAGATGAGACCAAAAGCGAGCTCTTTGGCATCAACTCAACTCGCCGTGTTTGGAGGAGGAGGAATGCTGCCTATGATCCCAAGAACACCAATCCCACCGTCAAACATGGAGGTGGAAACATTATGCTTTGGGGGTGTTTTTCTGCTAAGGGGACAGGACAACTTCACCGCATCAAAGGGACGATGGACGGGGCCATGTATCGTCAAATCTTGGGTGAGAACCTCCTTCCCTCAGCCAGGGCATTGAAAATGGGTCGTGGATGGGTATTCCAGCATGACAATGACCCAAAACACATGGCCAAGGCAACAAAGGAGTGGCTCAAGAAGAAGCACATTAAGGTCCTGGAGTGGCCTAGCCAGTCTCCAGTCCTTAATCCCATAGAAAATCTGTGGAGGGATCTGAAGGTTCAAGTTGCCAAACGTCAGCCTCGAAACCTTAATGACTTGGAGAAGATCTGCAAAGAGATGTGTGCAAACCTGGTGGCCAACTACAAGAAACGTCTGACCTCTGTGATTGCCAACAAGGGTTTTGCCACCAAGTACTAAGTCATGTTTTGCAGAGGGGTCAAATACTTATTTCCCTCATTAAAATGCAAATCAATTTAAAACATTTTTGACATGCATTTTTCTGGATTGTTTTGTTGTTATTCTGTCTCTCACTGTTCAAATAACCCTACCATTAAAATTATAGACTGATCATGTCTTTGTCAGTGGGCAAACGTACAAAATCAGCAGGGGATCAAATACTTTTTTCCCTCACTGTAGTACACTGATTGACAGACATTGTTTTGTTTTCAGCCTTTCTTAGTCAATTAGATGGCTGAATGTTATTTAATACCTGACCGGTTGAAACCTGTCTATCCGTAAGGATCCGTCTACTACGCTGCCTGTTTTGGGAGATATTTGAAAGCTGATGTTGAATGTTTCTGTATTGAATGTGTAAAAATATATACACTGCTCAAAAAATAAAGGGAACACTAAAATAACACATCCTAGATCTGAATGAATGAAATAATGTTATTAAATACTTTTTTCTTTACATAGTTGAATGTGCTGACAACAAAATCACACAAAAATTATCAATGGAAATCGAATGTATCAACCCATGGAGGTCTGGATTTGGAGACACCCTCAAAATTAAAGTGGAAAACCACACTACAGGCTGATCCAACTTTGATGTAATGTCCTTAAAATAAGTAAAAATGAGGCTCAGTAGTGTGTGTGGCCTCCACGTGCCTGTATGACCTCCCTACAATGCCTGGGCATGCTCCTGATGAGGTGGCGGATGGTCTCCTGAGGGATCTCCTCCCAGACCTGGACTAAAGCATCCGCCAACTCCTGGACAGTCTGTGGTGCAACGTGGCGTTGGTGGATGGAGCGAGACATGATGTCCCAGATGTGCTCAATTGGATTCAGGTCTGGGGAACGGGCGGGCCAGTCCATAGCATCAATGCCTTCCTCTTGCAGGAACTGCTGACACACTCCAGCCACATGAGGTCTAGCATTATCTTGCATTAGGAGGAACCCAGGGCCAACCGCACCAGCATATGGTCTCACAAGGGGTCTGAGGATCTCATCTCGGTACCTAATGGCAGTCAGGCTACCTCTGACGAGCACATGGAGGGCTGTGCGGCCCCCCAAAGAAATGCCACCCCACACCATGACTGACCCACCGCCAAACCGGTCATACTGGAGGATGTTGCAGGCAGCAGAACGTTCTCCACGGCATCTCCAGACTCTGTCACGTCTGTCACGTGCTCAGTGTGAACCTGCTTTCATCTGTGACGAGCACAGGGCGCCAGTGGCGAATTTGCCAATCTTGGTGTTCTCTGGCAAATGCCAAACGTCCTGCACGGTGTTGGGCTGTAAGCACAACCCCCACCTGTGTACGTCGGGCCCTCATACCACCCTCATGGAGTCTGTTTCTGACCGTTTGAGCAGACACATGCACATTTGTGGCCTGCTGGAGGTAATTTTGCAGGGCTCTGGCAGTGCTCCTCCTGCTCCTTCTTGCACAAAGGCGGAGGTAGCAGTCCTGCTGCTGGGTTGTTGCCCTCCTATGGCCTCCTCCACGTCTCCTGATGTACTGGCCTGTCTCCTGGTAGCGCCTCCATGCTCTGGACACTACGCTGACAGACACAGCAAACCTTCTTGCCACAGCTCGCATTGATGTGCCATCCTGGATGAGCTGCACTACCTGAGCCACTTGTGTGGGTTGTAGTCTCCGTCTCATGCTACCACTAGATTGAAAGCACCGCCAGCATTCAAAAGTGACCAAAACATCAGCCAGGAAGCATAGGAACTGAGAAGTGGTCTGTGGTCACCACCTGCAAAACCAGTCCTTTTATTGGGGGTGTCTTGCTAATTGCCTATAATTTCCACCTGTTGTCTATTCCATTTGCACAACAGCATGTGACATTTATTGTCAATCAGTGTTGCTTCCTAAGTGGACAGTTTGATTTCACAGAAGTGTGATTGACTTGGAGTTACATTGTGTTGTTTAAGTGTTCCCTTTATTTTTTTTGAGAAGTGTATATAATACGGCACTGTTCTTGAGTGATATGAGAGGTTTCAGAAGGATAATGGTTTGGTAGATGATTTGTTTATAGAGAGACCATCATGCAGTACTTTCTAGGGTTGCAAAATTCTGGTAAGTTTTCCAAACTTCTCAGGTTTTCCAGAAATCCAAGTTAAAAAATTCCCGGAATCACAAGGGAATAAGCAGGAAATCCAGCGTCCTCCAACCAGTATTTCTAGAAACCCTGAGAATTTGGGGGAAATTACCGGAATTTTGCAACCCTAGTATTTCCATGCTTACATTTCAGGACATGGTTGGCATGTCCCCAGAGCAGAATGGTTTAGTGTGTCATGGTAATACTGACCAGTGTATCATGTTAACAGTGACCCTAGACTAGACCATAGACCATAGACAATGAATAGCTTCCTCTCATTGGTAGATGGACAGAGTGTGGACGGAGGAAAGAAGAAAGGCCATTTGTTCTCAGAAGGACTTAATCTGAGAGCTCTGGAGTGTGTTTAGTGTCAGAGTCACACAGGGCGCAGGGTTCGGGGCGCAGGGTGTGAGGCGCAGGGCTCGGGGTGCAGGGCAGGGCAGGGCACCCCCTTCACAGGACAGGGTGTGTGTGGTGAGACACTAACCAGTCCTGCCTCTTTAAATAGACTAGTCACTGATAATTGCTATTTATTATAATTATCCCCCATTTATGTCTCAAATAGAAGCATTTAAAGAGAATATAATGGTGTTTTATTGAATCTTTCGTTCCTTTTCTTTCGAATCTCTCACAATAGTCCTCTCTGTCAGGACAAACTGTCTGATGCTGAAACTAGTATAGTTTTGTTCTAACTGAAACATGGATAGTTTTGTTCCAACTGAATGATCTGAAATATGAATAGCTCTGTTCCATCTGAAACATGGTTAGCTCTGTTCCATCTGAAACATGGTTAGCTTTGTTCCATCTGAAACATGGTTAGCTCTGTTCCATCTGAAACATGGTTAGTTCTGTTCTAACTGAAACATGGATAATTCTGTTCTATCTGAATGATCTGAGTGATCGTCCCTCCTTTGGGTTATGGTTCATATAGAACTATCTGTATGACCTTGTTAGAAATAAACATGTTAGAAATAAACATCAGAACCATGGTCCAGTTTACTGCCGTGTTTGAAGAACACAATGGAGTAAACACTCTTAACTGGGTCTTTGACAACATGGTCAGCTGTAATGGTTTGTTGATATAATGATTTGTTGTGTTTCTGACAGAGATATGACCTTGATGGGGGGCAGCATACAACAGCCAGGCGCTAGAGATGGGGTGTGTCTTAAATGGCACCCTATACCCTTTACACTATACCATGTATAGTGCACTACTTTTGACCAGGGCTCATAACCTGTTTCTCCATCTCTGCTGCCTGCCTGTCTATCTGTCTGTCTGAGTGGTAGCTAGTTATTGTACCTGCACTTTGACAGACAGTGTTATAAGTAGTTATTGTAGCTGCACTTTGACAGACAGTGTTATAAGTAATTATTGTAGCTGCACTTTGACAGACAGTGTTATAAGTAGTTATTATAAACTGGGTGGTTCGAGCCCTGAATGCTGATTGGCTGACAGCCGTGGTATGTAGAAGTGTATATTATATTCTTATTTACTGTAAAAGTGACTCCAAAATGACACAATACATTATTTACCATTCATTACTATTGGGCACAAAATAATCTGAAGAGTCACAAGCTTGATGTAATTGTTGCGTGCTAGGAATATGGGACCAAATACTCAACTTTTGACTACTTTAATACACATATAAGTGAATTTTTTCCAGTACTTTTGGTACCCACAAATGGGGGTACTATGTACAAAGACTTATATAATTTCTAAACGGTTCACCCTATATGGATGAAAATTCCCTCAAATAAAGCTGACAGTCTGCTGTTTAACCTCATAGTCATTGTATCATGTCAAATCCAAAGTGCTGGAGTACGGAGCCAAAACAACAAAAAATGTGTCACTGTCCCAATACTTTTGGAGCTCACTGTATATACTGTAGCTATACCACTATACTATGACTATACTTCTGTATATCACTATACTATAACTGTCCCCAGTGCCAATACTAGCCTAGTTCATCACTACAAACCAGCTCCCACTGTCCTAGATTGGGCTGTATTTGTGCTGTGAAATTGTTTTCAGTCTTTTTATTTCCCGCTTCCCCATTTTATTTTGAGTCATGGCTGTCAGGTTTTACTGCCTTTTACAAACAGAACACATTCCCTGTGGAGCCGGGGTGTTAAATCTGTCTCTGTCTCCACAGTCCGGAGACACACACACACACACATTCAGGAGAGATGGGATTTAAATACACAGAGGAAAAAGGAGAGAAGATGGTGTTTTTACACATTTATCGCACTGCACTTAGAATCTAAAAGCATCCGTGAATAATGGCCGCCATGTTTCCTCTTGGTTATCAGGTCTGGAAAATTAGCTTTTAAAATGCAGTTTGAAATCCATTTGTGTGATTGATGTGTGACAGGGCTAATAAATTTAGCCAGTTTCTGGGAGGCTTGGCCTCAGTCATTCTTTATGCCTGTCATGAAGCCCCACTGCGAGGGGAGAACGGGGAAGTGGAGAGCCAGTCAGTCCTCCTCACAGATCCTATTCAAATAAACTGTGTGTCACTGCCTCGCACTTTACAGTCTGTACAGTCTGTATTGATCAAATGTTCAGTATATAGTCCAATTATTTTATTCACTTTTTTGTATCCAAGTCATTACCCTCATATCATCTAGTAGTATGTGACTGTTTCTATAAGTCTGTTAGCCTAACACCAATAGAATATCTTAGCTGGCAGACATTTACTAAATGTTTGTTTTAGTATCAAACAGACTTTGTAACCCGCCTAGAGTGCATCTGTGTCTGAAGCTGTTCTAGCGTCACATTATTTCTCTGCATGTATTTCTCTGTCTCATGCATGAAATTAAGCTTTTTGTGCTCATATTGGATTCAGCAAAGCAGAGAAGACATATAGCTTCAGATGCTGGGGAATATCGGACATGTCCTATTCGATGGATTTGAGTGAATTGATGGATGAGCACGTCACATTTTTAACACCTCTCTCAGTATGTAAAATCTGGCTTAGTTTCATTCTCACTCTGCTCCGAATATACTCTTAGATTACACTTACAATACTATCAGTACACTCCGAATACCATCAGTACACTCCGAATACCGTCAGCACACTCAGAATACCATCAGTACACTCTGAATACCATCAGTACTCTCAGAATACCATCAGTACACTAAGAATAACTTCAGTACACTCCGAATACCATCAGTACACTCAGAATACCATCAGCACACCAGACCATCCAGTCTGCCTCCTAAATAGCGTTCCCTATGTAGTGCACTTCTTTTGACCAAGGCCCATAGTGCACTATATAGGGTGTGTAAATGGAATAGGGTGCCATTTGGAAGACATCCTGGATAACCCTCACTGAGCTGCCTGGCCCAGCCTCCTTCATCACAGCAGCTTGGCACAATGTTTCAAATCCGGTCTGGTGCCGACCGCACGGTTTAGAGTATCACTGGCCCCTCTCTCCTTCTCCTCTCTCCCTTTCTTCCTCCCCCTCTTTCACTTTCTCCTTCTCCTTCACTACTAAGCCACCTCCGAAGTGAAAGCATATGGTGTGGAATGAGGTTGGGGTGGGGGAGCGAAATCATCATGTTTGCTTGGTTAATCAATCCATGTAATCTTGGGGTTGGTTTGTTTAATGTTTGATTCATATTAGCTAGATACAAATGAAAACATTTTGGCTTGTAGTTTAGGTTGCTGTACACAAATGATTACCCTTCAGCAAATCAAATCTCATGCATCATATGTGTTTAATGTGTTTAACACATTGCAGAGGAAATGTTCAAAGCAGCTCCTTCCTTGTCCACCACGGTTGGCAGACTATTTGTAGTGGGAATAAGGGGTTATAATCTGTAACGGTAATCTTTCGTCTGCCTACAGTGGATTTACATTTTTCAGGCTATGTAATCTATCGTTTACAATATCATTTACCTGGCTTCTCCCCTACACCTACTGACATCTCTGTTCTTCAGCTCCAAACCTGCTGGGAGACTGACAGACAGGGGACAAGCTCTAGGCGCGCTGATACTCTGCGCACACACACACACACACACACACACACACACACACACACAGTTGATTGATGCTTAACTGAGACTGAGCTCTCGTGGCTGTCAAAGGCCTGCTAAGTCTCCTGAGCCTTTAGCTTTCTGACAGTTGTAGATATTATATTCATATTATATTCATAGAACGGTTTGGTGATGTGATCCCCTTGTAACACATTAATCTGTTTAGACAGACTAAATATTATGGCAGAGTGGAGAGAGATGGGGGGTGGAAGCTATACAATAGTAGCCCTGGCTGCTAGCCAGAATGCTAAGCTGGAGGTGGATTGGTAACTGGGTGGCTGTCTGGCTTGTTGTTGTTGTTTTGGTGGTAATACACACTGACTGGATCATTTATAAGGTGAAGGTGGAGGCATCATTTTAATATGGTCGTATATTGGTCAAAGGAAAATAAAAGAGCCCTATACGAGCCCTGGCCAAAAGTAGTTTACCATACACTGAGTGTACAAAACATTAGGAACAACTGTTCTTTCCATAATATAGACTGACCAGGTGAATCCAGGTGAAAGATATGATCCCTTATTGATGTCACTTGTTAAATCCACTTCAATCAGTGTAGATGAACCGGAGGAGACAGGTTAAATAAGGATTTTTAAGCTTTGAGACGATTGAGACGGATTGTGTATGTGTGCCATTCAGAGGGAGAATGGGCAAGACAAAATATTTAAGTGCCTTGAATGGGGTATGGTAGTAGGTGCCAGGCGCACCGGTTTGAGTGTGTCAAGAACTGCAACGCTGCTGGGTTTTTCACGGTCAATAGTTTCCCCTGTGTATCAAGAATAGTCCACTACCCAAAGGACATCCAGCCAACTTGTCACAACTGTGGGAAGCGTTGGAGTCAACATGGGCCAGAATCCCTGTGGAACGCTTTCAACATCTTGTAGAGTCCATGCCCCGAGGCTGTTCTGAGGGCAAAGGGGGAGGGGGGGTGCAACTCAATATTAGGAATGTGTTCCTAATGTTTTGCACACTCAGTGTCTATGGAATATGGTGCCATGTGGGACACCGTCAGAGGAGCAGGAGGACTGTGTAGATCCTCACTCTGGTCTAGATGATGAAGATGAAGCACATGGTCCATTGATGTGACTGAGGATCTTCTCAGACCAAACTGTCATCTGCTCTACTATCACTTTAATCACTCTCTCCCTCGCTCCATATTTCTCTCCACAGCTCCGTTTGGAGTACGTAAATGACTTGCAGTGTTTTTCTACTTTTAGTTCCCCTTGAAGGAAACACAAAGCCTTTGAAATGTGTCCAGCCAGAGCTGCACTTAGTAACATGATGCTGGGCCCGCTGCTTAATGGTTTGCATTAGCTGCAAGCAATAAAATTATCCTCCTTCCCTGGTCCTCCCTGCTAATGTTGGAATAATCATTTACAAAGATGGTTACCACATGCTGGAGCTGTTCCCTTCTTTCTCTCCTGTTTTTAAGGCTCTAATTTTCTGTTATTAATAATGAATAATAATGCAATTTTCTTTTGGGTTGCCCCAGGGCTCTGGGAATCATTTCAATGAATATTTCAACACATTATTTTAATCATGGCTCCACATACCCACACAGGGAGGGAAGGAAGGAAGGGGGGCTGTTTTATAGTTCTCAGACCCTCCCCATCATTAAACTCCACGTTGCTGCCTCCCTCCCTCCCTCCATGGCTCACTGCCTCCTTCCTCTCTCTCTCCCTGCCTGCCTCCCTCCCTCCTCTCTCCCTGCCTCCCCCCTCCTCTCTCCCTGCCTCCCCTTTCCTTCTCTCCCTCCCTCCGTCTCTCCCTCTCTCCTTTCTCCTCTCTCCCTGCCTCCATCTCTCCTCCTCTCCCTCCCTCCCTCCATCCTTCCCTGTCTCCCTCCCTGCCTGTGTTGAGGGTCCTACCTCTCTGAAGTCTTGTTAAAAAACATAGTAAAAACGGAGGCAAGCTGGGCCATTTAGACTTGTAATTTGATGCTGTATTTGTTAATGGGAGTGTTAGTGATTTATAGTGTAGTGGCTTCTGCTGCTGTGGGGCTCCTGGTGTTGTGCTGCTGTGTATGTACTCTATGTAGCCCCCAGTGTGAGTGTGCGTGTGCGTGTGCGTGTGTGTGTGTGTGTGTGTGTCGTCTGTGTGTGTATATTCTAACCTGCTCTCAGTCTAACCTGTCTATCTCTGTCTGTCTCTCAGTCTAACTTGTCTATCTATGTCTGTCTCTCAGTCTAACCTGTCTATCTATGTCTGTCTCTCAGTCTAACTTGTCTATCTATGTCTGTCTCTCAGTCTAACTTGTCTGTCTCTGTCTAACCTGTTGATCTCTGTCTGTCTCTCAGTTTAACCTGTCTACCTATGTCTGTCTCTCAGTTTAACCTGTCTATCTCTCGCTGTCTGTCGCTCAGTCTAACCTATCTCTGTCTGTCTCTCAGTCAGCTGAATGACTTCTGGCGTCTGGACTACTGGGAGGACGACCTACGGAGGAGGCGGAGATTCGTACGGAACCCCTTTGGCTCGACCCACCTGGACATCCCCTGCAAGACGCTGGATGACTATGGTTAGTCAGCATGCTCCTGGCTGATTGATTTACAGTATGTGTGGTTGAAAAGATAAACAGAATAATGTAGACCTCAGAGGATAACACAGGAATGTATTTGGTAACACTAACCCGCTAGCGGGACATTGTAACAAGCAACCTTAATTCAACAGTTTTTCTTGTCAACTATACTTGATATCTTCTTCTGACCGTTTCCTCTATTCTACAAAGTCTGTAGAAGTAACTAGTCTCCTGATGGAATAGGACCATTTTTACTCAGTGTTTAGGGTTATGGTTTGGTCAAAACATGACAGGGTTAGGGGTATACATGACAGTAGCTGCTGTCTCTCTCCACACAGTACAATCCTCTTATTCATAATGTTGTATGACCCAGACAACTACTGGGCTCTTCTCACTGTCAAGGCCAGCCTTATAAAGTGAGGAGCTATAGAGGGTCTCAGTGTCCAGGGTTGAACTGTGTACTATGGGCAGGGCCTGTTGCTGAGCTGAGAGAAGTTTTGTCATTTTTATAGGTAACATATTTAATACCTCTGTCAATTGAATATGACACGTCCGTTTAATGAAACATTTAATTTTTTATAGACTTAGTCATTTTACTGTTGTGCTCTTAGTCTCAAACTTTCCCTAATTGAACTGACTAGTTCTGTGTCCCAAATGGCATCATATTCCCTATATGGTGCACTACTTTTGACCAGACCCTTGTGGACCCTGGTCAAAGGTAGTGCACTATATACTGTAGGGAATAGGGTGCCATTTGGGATGCAACCTAGCAGAGCAGATGGAGTAAAGGAACAAGGGGAACAAAATCTAGTGATTTAGAAACTCTACAAAGAACAAACATCTCAATTTATTTTGTTTAAAGGCAGACTCAGTGATATGACGTAGATTCAGAAAGTAAACAGCATAGTGGGTACATTTCCGCAACAACTAAGAGCGTTAGTGTGTGAGGCTCAACTTCTCTGCTGTTTTGGTCCCCTGGCTACTACACTGTAACAGCGTGATGCGAACCCATGCACATGCGCAGATACTGTATGTGATTGTGTGTGAGCGAAGTCTTGCATCTCGCTCAGCTCAATATCTGTGGTGCTGCTCGTGGCAACGTCACTTCACTGAGTCTACCTTTAAATGAAAAATGCTCTCACATCAAACAAAACATGCTATTAAATCCTATTGTTCCAAGTTGTCTACACACATCAGGAGGTATGATATTTCATAGTGAACGGAGGTGAGCAGTCATTAGGCCAGTTCTCTAACCCATGCCTGATGAACCAGGTCTGGTATGAGGAGGACGTTTGATGTTTGAAAGCTGTCTATAGACAGATAGTAACACACTAGTGACTGACAATCTCAGTACTTGTGTTCAGTAAATTATTTATTTCCAGTTTATTCTTCAGGAGCTTCTTGGATGTGTTATTAGCAACATTGACAGGGTGAGGAGGGTTAGCTTCGTGTCTCTACCCTCTGTCTGTCTGTCTGTCTGTATGACTATACCCTCTCTGTTCTGTAGCTGCAGCAGAGGATATAGTTAGCTGATTGGAGCTGGGGAACCATGAAATGGAAGTCAGGATCATATTGATCCAGTGTTTAACAGGCTGTTCTACCTCCAGGTGTCCTTGCTGCCTGCTCAGGTGGATAGGCTGGGTGTGTCCCAAATGGCACCTTATTCCCACTACTTTTGACCAGCGCACCATAGGCTCTGGTCAAAAGTAGTGCAGTATATTAGCAGGGTGCAATTTGGGACACAACCAGGATCTCTCTGACCCTCTGCTACTCACACCGATCTTTATAGCTCATTACAGCATAATTCGCACACACATGCACACACACATTCACGCGCACGCGTACACACACACACACACACACACACACACACACACACACACACACACAAACACGCGCACTCTACTGCACCCCAGGACGACGTGTATTGCTTATTACAGCAGTAGAACACACATCATCACTAGCTACCATTCTGTAAATTATACTATAAGTGTCCTCTCTAGCCTGTCGTTCCCTGGTTTATTATTATTATAAGGCTATTGAAGATTCACTCTGAAAGAGATGAGAGCTGCATGTTGTCTGACTGACTTTCAATGAGCTCTCTGAGGTATAGCACTGTGGAGCATGTCTGGAACCTCAATAGCTAAAGTGATGAATAAAGGTATAACTACAGAGCATCTAGCTACAGGGCATCTAGCCACAGGGCATATAGATACAGAGCATCTAGCTACAGGGCATCTAGCTACAGAGCATCTAGCTACAGGGCATCTAGCTATAGCTACAGAGCATCTAGCTACAGGGCATCTAGCTATAGCTACAGAGCATCTAGCAACAGGGCATCTAACTACAGAGCATCTAGCTACAGAGCATCTAGCTACAGGGCATCTAGCTATAACTACAGGGCATATAGCTACAGATCATCTAACTACAGAGCATCTAGCTACAGAGCATCTAGCTACAGGGCATCTAGCTATAACTACAGGGCATATAGCTACAGGGCATCTAGCTATAGCTACAGAGCATCTAGCAACAGGGCATCTAACTACAGAGCATCTAGCTACAGAGCATCTAGCTACAGGGCATCTAGCTATAGCTACAGGGCATATAGCTACAGATCATCTAACTACAGAGCATCTAGCTACAGAGCATCTAGCTACAGGGCATCTAGCTATAGCTACAGAGCATCTAGCTACAGGGCATCTAGCTACAGGGCATCTAGCTACAGGGCATCTAGCTACAGAGTAGCTAGCTACAGGGCATCTAGCAACAACATCTAGCTACAGGGCATCTAGCAACAGGGCATCTAGCTACAGAGCATCTAGCTACAGAGCAGCTAGCTACAGGGCATCTAGCAACAACATCTAGCTACAGAGCATCTAGCAACAGAGCATCTACCTACAGAGCATCTAGGCCAGGGCTGATCTACAGGTGTAGGGGGTGTAGTAATGTTTCCACTCTGTCTCTACTCTCTGTCTCTACTCTCTGTCTCTCCCCTCTCTCTACTCTCTGTCTCTACTCTCTGTTTCTACTCTCTGTTTCCACTCTGTCTCTACTCTCTGTCTCTACTCTCTGTCTCTCCTCTCTCTCTACTCTATGTTTCTACTCTCTGTCTCTACTCTCTGTTTCCACTCTCTGTCTCTACTCTGTTTCTCATCGCTGTTTCTCCTCTCTCTCTACTCTGTTTCTACTCTCTGTCTCTAATTTCTCTCTACTCTCTGTTTCTAATTTCTCTCTACTCTCTGTCTCTACTCTCTGTTTCCACTCTCTCTCTACTCTCTGTTTCTACTCTCTCTCTACTCTCTGTTTCTCATTTCTCTACTCTCTGTTTCTAATTTCTCTCTACTCTCTGTTTCTCATTTCTCTACTCTCTGTTTCTAATTTCTCTCTACTCTCTGTTTCTAATTTCTCTCTACTTTCTGTTTCTAATTTCTCTCTACTCTGTTTCTACTCTCTCTACTCTCTGTTTCTACTCTCTGTCTCTACTTTGTTTCCACTCTCTCTCTCTACTCTGTTTGTACTCTCTCTACTCTCTGTTTCTACTCTCTGTCTCTACTCTCTGTTTCTGCTCTCTCTCTCTACTCTCTGTCTCTACTCTCTGTCTCTACTCTCTGTCTCTACTCTCTGTCTCTACTCTCTGTCTCTTATATTTTCCTGTTTTCGACTGAGCAGCATCTCCCAGTGTTCAGACTAGCCCAGGGTCAGTGATGCTGGACTGCTTGTATCGTGTGGAATGTGAATTCCGTGGAGAGAGGGGTGGGGGAGAGGCTGTGTAGGAGGGCAGAGAGAGATCTGGGACTGATGTATGCTGGAAAACGGAAGATCACTCTGTAGGATTATCATGTCATAAATCATAGAGACATTACAGAGACTGGTAGGTATGGGTTAAGGCTGGGTTAGTTAGGGGTAGAGGGACACCCCCATCTGGGAACAGAGTCCGGAGAGAGGGAAGAGGCAAGAGAGGAGGAGGAAGAATCCCATTCTGCATTGCCATTACCGTCCAAAACAAACACTAAAACTTTGCATCTGTCTCCGATTTCACTGTTATGGGTGGGATCTGTGTTGGTAGCGTGGAGGTTCTGATCAGGTCGCTAGTGTGGTGGACAAACACACAACATAAAGCTTTTTTTAATGGGGTTCCAAAACATAAATGAAAGATTTTCAGACTTTTTATTTTGCAGGAAATATACATGTCTTGCATAGCGGTGTTGCCCATTTTGTTTGATTAAGTTCACGTAATTTATGTACAATATGTGTTCTTTAAAAAAAGCTCCACTGTAATTCTAAGAAGTTTTCATCTTTTATTTATGGTTGTAATATTGAATTACTCCAAAGTGTATTTGCCATCAGCCTTATTCCTCTGTTGGGAAATGCACTGAAGCAGAGTAGGCTGTTAAGTGAAACATCATGTCATAGAGTTTTCTTCTTAAGGAGCGAGAGGTTGGGGCGTATGAGACTTACGAGACCAAGAAAAACACATGCTCCCTGACTCTGACTGAGGCTATAAAAATGAAAGGCTCATGCCACAGAATACTCCAGAGTTCTCCCAATATATAAAACGTGGACCGTTATATCACAGTTTGATTCAGGAGCCTTTGTTTCTTTTTAAAAGCCTTTCAAATATTATCTATTCCACATTGAACAATAAAACTACTGAACACTAAAATAGTTCCCTTCTCTGAGATTGTAAACTTTATTTGACCGAAGCTGAAAACCCACATCCAGTTTCTATCCTCACCCTCAGACTGGGAGGAAAATGTGTAATTCTGTCCTGTTGGCATGGCGATAGGGAATGAGTGACAGGTGACATTAGCTCTGCTCTCTCTCTTCCTCCTCTCTCTCTCCCCCCTTCTCTCTCTCCCTCTCTCTCTCTACCCCCTCTCTCTCGCTCTCCTTCTCTCTCTCGCTCTCTCTCTCTCCTCTCTCTCTCTCTCTCTCTCCCTCTCCCTCCCTCCCTCTCTCTCCCACTCTCTCTTTCTCTGTCCTCTCTCTCTCTCTCCTTCTCTCTCTCTCTCGCCCCTCCCTCCTTCTCTCTCTCTCCTCTCTCTCTCCTCTCTCTCTCTCTCTCTCTCTCTCTCTCTCTCTCTCCATATTATGGTAGACCTTAACCCTTCTCTATGGTAGGCCATTTCTTGATGGTTCTGAATCATAAACCTGGTCATGAATTGGGTATGGTAGATATGTTATGTGTCATTGGCATTCTTCCTATATAAAAACACAATATCAGTGATAAAATGGTTTAATCTACTTATTCTGGATTGGCTTTAAAACGTTGTTGCATCCCCAATTAGTTGCTGTAATTTCCACCATGTGAATATGTGGGTCTTCCAAGGTGACTGTACTAGTAGTGGAGGTGAGGCAGAAGGCCTTGGGTGATTGTAGTGTAGAAGGATAACTACTATATTGGTAAACCCTGCTGCAGAGTTATTGATAGTGCTGCTATTTGTTATTCGGGGTTAGGGTCTGTGGGATGAAGTACAGCTGTCCTGTTTAGGTCACAGACTAAATAAATAAATTATGGTAGAAACAAAGTGGCCCAATCTCTTTTTTCCTCCTCTGTGTGTTGTGAGGGGAAAGGTGGAGGATTTAAAAGCTTTCTAATGAGGCAGCCTTGACACCTCAGCACTGCCAGATCTTAGTGTTGACAAACGGCTGTCTATCTCACCGCCCGCTTTGATTTGAGAACATCTCTGAGTGTAGTGGATATCACTCATGACAAGATGGCTGTTCATGTCAGCTCATTTTCTTTCTCCCTGTCCTGCTTCTTTCTTTCTGATTATTTATAACCCTACATTCTACCCCTTGATAACTCAATTGCATTGTGGACACAGCAGTTTGCTCGGTCCCCTCCTCTCACTCTTTTTATTTCGCTCTCTCTTTCACTCTCTCTGTCGCTCTCTCTCCCTCTCTCTCTCTATCTATCTCTCTCTGTCTCTGTCTCTCTCTCTCTTATTGATGTTGGTGGCATGCCTGTAGAAATCAGCATGGTTTATTTAGTCTAGTTCCCACTCGGATCCTCTGCTCCATCGTGCCAATCAGAGAGTCAGCTCTTCTGCTCAGCTTCCCCTCGTTGACCCTATGGAGGGCAATGACACTTTACTGAATTACAGTTTTAAGTTTCATTCTTCTCTTTGATGATAGACGGCTGGCTGCTGGATGGCTCTGGCCTTTCTTTAATGCTACACAGAATTCTACTTTCGATACACTCCGACTTCTTCCATGCGTCTGATGAAGGCTCTCCAGACACGAGACAGAGCAGGAAGCTGCTTTTTTCACGGTAGTCGTGCTGACAACAGTTGGAGGAGACCTCTTCAAGACAAGGTGCTTGTTCCTCCTGGGAGCGCCAAGCGTACTGAGAGCCACGCTGAGAGAAAACATGGCAGACGAGTGTCAGACACCTCCCATTACTCCAGACATGTTCTGCTGTTTTTCTTACACACAGAGAGTTCCTTCTACAGTTTCTCACAGATATTGTATGACCTTAAAGAAGACAAATCCTCACAGGCATCTCTGTGCAGTCATGTGTGGCAGGCGTGTGCTGGGGTTGGGGTGGGGATGGCTTGAGCTGGCGTGTGCTGGGGTTGGGCTGAGCTGGGGTTGGGCTGGGGTTGGGCTGAGCTGGGGTTGGGCTGGGGTTGGGCTGAACTTGGGGTGGGGTTGGGCTGGAGCTAGGGTTGGGCTGGGGTTGGGCTGGGGCTAGTGTTGGGCTTGGGTTGGCCTGGGCTGGGGTTGCGCTTGGGCTGACAACTTGATGAAGGCAGTTTAAGGCATTTTAGATGTACTGTATACTCTGTATGTACTGTATGGTGGGGATGTACTGTAAGGTGGGACACAGCCTGTAGAGTGATGGTCCTGTTCCACTAGACTTCTGTTCCAGTATTGCTGTATGATGAGATGTGGTGGTGTTACCAGCCTCTTAATTGATCTGTCTGTTCAGTGTGGTTCTGTCTGAGCTCTGAAAGCAGCAGCCGATAGATACAGTCCAAAAAGACTCTGAGCTGAAGATATATCCTCAACGCTCTGTTGCCGCTTTCTATAAACAAAACAGTGTTTCATAGTTTACCTTGTCTGACATCAAACGTTGAAACAGCCTATCAGTTTGGATGCTGGAAATGTATTAAATGTATTCATATGTTTACTGTGGGTTCTGACGTCAATAGTTATGAAATACTATAGTACACTGCTCTTTACTCCAAGTCAGTCATCATTGGATGTTTTATGTAGAGATTGTGGGTACTGGTTAATCCAGACTTTCGTAGCTCGCCAGATGTTATGGTATCCGTTTTATGAATCTATCAAAACCAGATTCCCCTTTGGCTCCACTGATGTGACACTTGAAAGCATTTATAATCTCCTTATCTTTCTACACTGATATGAATCTGCTCTTTGATGTTCAGTGGAGAGGTGTTTAGCTGTCTGACTGTTTCCTGGCTGTTCTCTGACTGTATGACTGTTCTGTCTGGCGGTTGTCTGACTGTTGTCTGACTGTTTTCTGTTTTCTGGCTGTTTTCTGGCTGTTCTCTGACTGCTGTCGGGCTGCTCCCTGACTGTTCTGACTGTTCTCAGATTTTTCTGACTATTCCTCTCTCACCACCTCTTGTTCTGACTGTTCTCTGACTGACTGTTCCTACTGTCCCCCCCCCCCCCCCCCTCCAGGCAGCGAGGAGGACGAGTTGGTCAAGTCGAAGAAGGGATTCCGCAGCCAGGCAATAGCCAATCAGAGCCCAGAGACGGACCTGATGTTGGATGGAGACGATGACACTGCCAGTCTGCTGCAGGAGAAGGAGATGGACAACCTAGCTGGTGAGACGCACACACAAACACACACGCACGCACTCACACACACACAAACACAAACGCACACACTCACACTCACACACACACAATATTTGTCCTATGTTTGGGTTATGGTTTATGTGTTTGGCAGTGTAAGTGGATCTCGACAGTGTTTCCAAGGTGTTCAGGTGAAAGTGTAGTTCCTGTGTGGTTGTGTATGTGTGAAACACACAGGTCTGTTCTGTTCTGTGTTGTTTTGGTTCTCCAGCGCTGTTCCTTCCTCGCCTGTTTGTCTCCAGAGGTCAGTCAGTCATCTCAGTCCAAATTAAACTAAATTGATTCCGGAAGGATGATCAATCTGAACATGGCTGCGTATCAAATGGCACCCTATTCTCTAGTTAGTGCACTACTTTTGACTAGGGCAATAGGGTGCAATTTGGAACACACTCTATGTAACCATTCCCTTTCCAAATGGCCCAGACAATCAGTGACTAAACTAACATTTACCTAACCTGACAAACTGAACTATTAACCCACATTAACACTATGATCTTACTGATTATAACGGACAGAGAAACTATGATAACAAAATAATGAATGAAAATCACTTGAATCAACCTCCTCAGTGGAAATAAATATGGAAATAAACGAATCACAATTAGTTATTAAAACACACAAGTTGGTTGTTTGATATCTAGACATTTTATTGTCATTAGAACATTGAGTCATGGACTGCACCTCATTCCTTTTTGTAGTGCAGTACTTTTAACCAGGGCCAATAGGGATCTGGTCACTATATAGGAAAGGGTTAATAAGAGCTATTCCATAACATGATGTCTGAATGTCCAGAAAATAAATTGCTTAAATAATGACATTTAAACTTCATTTTAACTTGGAGGCTTGGAGGTTTTACCTGAACCGTGCCAGGCAGGCAAGAGAGCTTCATACCGCTGGCATAGCTACAGTGAAACATGTAATATAATAATAATATATGCAATTAAGCAGATGCTTTTATCCGTAGTGTGTGCATACATTTTTGTATGGGTGGCCCTAGCAGGAATCGAACCCACAATCCTTACATTGCAAGCACCCTCATCTACCAACTGAGCCACGCTGTATCGGGTCCTGAGATGTACAGACTGGATGGATGTAGAGGTAGAGCAGAGCTGGATGGATGTAAACGTAGAGCGGTACTGACTGGATGGATGAAGAACAGTACAGACTGGATGGATGTAGAAGTAGAACAGGACTGCGGTATCGTCCAGGTGTGGGCATAATAAACACAGTTCCTTCCCCATATTCAGACAAACGGTTGTCAAGAGTGGTGGATATGAAAACAAGCATGACAAAAAATATATAAAAAACTATCCCAGACCTCAGGGTGGCGCTCTGCCCCTTCAGGAAATAATGTATGGGAGACTGGTAGAGTGCTCCGTCCAGTAGCGGGCATGTGCAGTTTCACCATGGGTGATGAGGACGGTGACAACGGGGTACGGTCTGCAGTTCGCTGTGTGTCCTCCTTTTCGTGGCGTCATTACACCAATGGTCCCCGAGGTCCTAGCGCCTGTCTTGAGAGAGACGAGATTTCCTCTCTCCTTCAAAAGCAGGCTATTCGGGTGGTCCCAGTGTCTGAAGTACAGAGCGGTTGGTACAGCCGGTACTTCTTTGTTCCCAAGAGCAATGGAATGTTGTGTCCCATCCTGGACTTACGTGTTTTAAACAAGCACCTCAAGGTTTGCAAGTTTAAAATGCTTACACTTCGCGGGCTATTGCAGTTGGTGCGTCTCAGTGATTGGTTCACATCCATAGATCTGAAGGATGCATATTTTCATGTGGCTCTACATCCTCTCCACAGAAAGTTTCTGAGGTTTCATTTAAAGGGTGTGGCCTTCGAGTTTCTGGTCCTGCCTTTCGGGCTCGCCCTATCGCCCCAGAGCTTTTTCTATGGTGGTGGAGGCGGCTTTGGCACTGGTGCTGTGCCAGGGGATCCGATTATTGGCCTATCTGGATGATTGGATGGTCATAACGGAGTCAAGGGAACTGGTGGAGCTCCACACTGCCACGCTGGTTTCCCATATTCAGTCTCTGGGGTTCATAGTGAATCACAAGAAAAGTTGTTTGACTCCGGCACAGCGCATTCAGTTTCTGGGTCTCCTTCTAGACTCTGTTCTGAATCATGAGTTTTTGTCCCAACAGAGGAGGGTCGTATTCCAGCTCTGTCTGGCTCGGTTTCAGCACTCGGTGCCTTTTTGCTCGTGCCTGCGGTTATTGGGTCTGATTGCCTCTATGATAGCTGTGGTGCCTCTGGGACTTCTGTTCATGCGTCTGTTTCCCAGTCATCCTTGGAGGGATCCATGACTACTTTGCAGGGGGTTCTCATGGGTCGGGTAGTGTCCCGCAGGGTGATCACGACAGACGCATCCTTATTGGAATGGGGAGCGCAGTGTGTGGGCTACTCCGGGCTACTCGGAAAGAGGGATTTGGTCAACAGAGCAAAGGGCACTGCATATAATTTACCTAGAGCTACTAACTGTTTTGCTAGTGCTGAGGCGTTTCCTTCTGATGTTGGAGGGCCAGTATGTGTTGGTAAGGTACGACAACAGGATGGCGATGTGGCATACATCAACAGGCGGGGGGGATGCTCTCTCTCTCTCTCTTCTAAACCTGGCCCATTATCTGCTCGTATGGAGCAGTGCGCATTTCCTGTCGCTCAGGGCGACGTATCTTCCCGGATCTCTCAACGTGGGTGCGGATCTACTTTCCGGGGGGGGTCCTATCTCTACGGAGTGGAGACTGCACCCCTCAGTGGTTGCCTAGATATGGGACCGGTTTGGCAGGGCCGACGTAGATCTTTACGCATAGCAAGAAAACGTGCATTGTCGTCTGTTCTTCTCAATGAGGGGTCTGGGCACTCGGTTGGGAACGGATGCTTTGGCGTATCAGTGGTCTCGAACCCTGCTCTATGCGTTTCCTCCGGTGGACCTGATTCAGGCCACTGTGGAGAGGGTCCATCAGGAGGGTCTGTTGTTGATTCTGGTGGCTCCCCATTGGCCCAGACAACCCTGGTTCCCGGAGATCATCCGCCTGTTGGGCGGGGCCCCCGGAGGGTTCTGTGTCATCAGGATCTATTGTCCCAAGCGCCATGGAGAGTTTGGCACCCACGTCCGCAGATATGGGATCTGTGGGTTTGGCCCCTGAAAGGTTGAATTTGACGGCTAGGGGTTTACCCTTGAACGTGATTAAGACTATACAGTCGGCACGTGTGCCCTCTACAAGAGGGTTGTATACATATACGTGGGTTGTGTTTGAGGGTTGGTGTCAGGTTAAAGGAGTTTCTCCTTCTAAGAGCTCTTTGGTGGACATTTTTGATGTTCTTGCAAGAGCTTTTTGAGCAGGGCCTTTCTTTTTCCACATTGAAGGTTTATATGGCAGCCATCTTGGCGTGTCATGTAAGGGTTGACGTCTCTACCCCGGGGTCTCATCCTCTGGTTGTGTGGTTCCTGAAAGGCGTGCGTCGGCTCAGACCAGTGTCTAACCTCTGGCACTGATCTGAGACCTGGCTTTGGTCCTGGATGCTCTGTGTGAGTCTCTGTTTGAACCATTGGAGGGGTTGGGTTAAATGCGGAAGACACATTTCGGTTGAATGCATTCAGTTGGGGAACTGGCTAGGTATCCCTTTCTGGTAGTGTTCTCGTCGTGTTCTCATCGTGTTCTTGTTGTGTTCTCATAGCGTTCGCATAGTGTTCTACTTTTCGCGTAGTGTTCTCATAGTGTTCTATTAGTGTTCTCACAGTGTTCTCAATGTTCTCCAACCCACTTCCTGGTTATATGGCACCAGGCTCCAGCTCTGTGGGCCAAACTATCCAGTCAGAACTGTGCTTTCTGCTGCTTTAAGTATAATTACCTTGGCCTCACAGGGGAGAGTTATCCAGAGTTCAGTCTGGTTGTGAATATAGATCAAGCGGAGCTGTTCAACGGTCCCATACAATGCCTGAACGCTGCAAACAACTGGTGCCTGAAATAAGAGCAGCAAGCGCTGCGGTGGTTTTATGCCTGATGCAAGCGTTTTACTGGAATACAATAGTGGATCCTGGCAGCCGTCATAAATTCCTGAAACGTTTACTATGTTCCAATCACAAGGATTATAAGGCAGCAAATGGACTGAGGGAGAATCTGGTTGCTGTGCCTCCTCTGTCATGCTCACAGACCTTCTAAGAAGCTGTTGTTTTTTCTGAGGAGAACAATTCATCCTTTTTTTCTTTTACCTTTTTTTAACTAGGCAGGTCAGTTAAGAACACATTCTTATTTACAATGACGGCCTACACCGGCCAAACCCGGACGATGCTGGGCCAATTGTGCGCCGCCCTATGGGACTCCCAATCACGGCCGGTTGTGATACAGCCTGGAATCGAACCAGGGGGTCTGTAGTGACGCCTCAAGCACTGAGATGCAGTGCCTTAGACCGCTGCGCCACTCGGGAGCCTATACTGTAGCTGTTGTTTCTTTTAAAATATAATAGTTTACTGATATGTTGGCATTCTGACACAGTGAATTATAATTGTAGGCTATTGTATCTATAGTGTTGCCATGTAAGTGGATGCAGCTTTAGAGACCTGCAATGACTGGCTTCTGTCCAGAATCTCAAGAGGTACGATCAGGCTTTTAACTAGTGGCTGTGGATGGTATTGTCCTTAAAGCACCAATGCAGTCTTTGTAAAAAAACGAATTCAATCATCACTGTATGTCTAATAAATCACTCTGTGTTTATTTAATGAAAATAACTCCAAAACGCGTATGAGCGTTACGAAACAAATTTAAAGATATTTACATACACTGCCCTGATGAGCGGATAAGATGGTCTAGAGCCCACCCCCTTACCCAGATGAACAATCATCAGTTGATTATAATCAGATCACATTGTGACATCATGATGTGGGCCAAATCTATCCCACCTGAACAGGCTGAATTCCAGGAATTTTCTTTCAAACAGCTCTTACACAAAAAGTGTGTTATCATCATTTTCACAATTTCTGTGTTATTTCAACCTCATAGTGTGGGAATATCATTAAAAAAACTGGAAAATCACATTTTTAAATGCACTGCCCTTTAAAGGTCCAATGCAGCCGATTTTATCTCAATATAAAATCATTTCTGGGTAACAATTAAGTACCTTACTGTGATTGTATTTAATTAAAATAGTCAAAAAGAAACAAAAATCTCTTCTTGGCTAAGGGCAATTTCTCAAGCAAGAATTTTGCTAGGACTGTCTGGGAGTGGGGAGGGGAAAATGTTAAACTAGCTGTTATTGGCAGAGAGGTTTGGAACACTCTTTCTTATTGGTCTATTAACTAATTTACCACTTGGTGAAGTCCCAGGCAGGCCAAAACTCCATCCCACCAAAACAGGCTGTAAGTTCAGGCGGTCTTTTCAAACAGCTCTTACAATTTCACAATATTATTGAACCTTTCTTTATCCAGGTACATCATTTAGAACCTATTATCAATTCCAACCTTATTAAAAATGTTGGTCAAAACATTTATTTTTGGATCTGTTCAAAAACCCTTAAATAATGTTTTTTTCTTCAAATATTGCATCATGGTAAAGTTAAAGGTATGTTCACATTCTGACCAGCAGGGGAGCCCTCACTATCTCAGACTGACCTTTCGGATGTCCTGGACATTAGGTAGTGTTCTGTCTATGCACTCTATATCTATATGCTACAGTCTGTGTGCTCTATATCTGAACTCTATCTCTCTCTGCCCTGAGCAGTCTAAGTGGGAGATCATCCCTGTTTGTTGACAGCCTTTCTCCTCCTCCTCCTCCTCTTTCTCTTTCTCTCTCTCTCTCTCTGTCTGTCTCTCCCCCCCCATATCGCTCTCTCCTCCTCCTCCTCTCTCTCTCTCCTCCTGCCAACCAACCATCAGGCCAGTGTCTGCTGCCAGAGGGGGCGTGACTTACCCTGGGCCCAGCTAGCTATGGGGGTGGGCGGAGCCTGCCCTGTGGTTACCAAACCCATGATTAGTTTCACTCCCCCTGAACACTGGCAACACCGTCTGCTCTCACTGGCATCAACACACTCCTTTTGTCTACTCATCTGTAACCCAAATCACACAAGGAGAGGAGAGGATGGAAGAGGGAGGTGTTGTCTTTAGATAGTGGCTGTTTACTGTATTTGGTTGAGATATTAATGATCTTAACTGACAGACCTTTGGATGGACCAGTCAAAGACAGGCATTCTGTACTCTCTGAAGGGGACAGAGAGTACAGAACGTGTGAAGTGCACCGTTATCATATATATATATATATATCTCTCTCTCTCTCTCTCTCTCTCTCTCTCTCTCTCTCTCTCTCTCTCTCTCTCTCTCTCTCTCTGGCATAATTGTATCCCTTACATGGGTAATAATGAGCCTTATAAGTGCAAGATAATAGTGTCATAAATACTAAGACAAAACCCCATAATGTGTTGAATTACATATAATATCACTGACTACCATACATGTTTAGGAAATTACTACTATAATCTTTCTTGCATATATGACAAGAAATGAAACTGTTTTAGGTTGCGTCCCTAAAGGCACCCTAATGGCCTATGTGCCCGGGTCAAAAATAGTGCCCTATATAGGTAATTCTTAGACTTATTCAAGCCTTTGAGAGGAATGTTGGGCATACAGGACTGTGGGAGAATGAACAGTGCTGTTTTAATTATGACACTACCCAGAATGCCTTGTGTCTGTGTAGCAGTGCAGCAGTGACATCACTGTGACTGTCTTCATCAGACCAGACTGTTTAACAGTTTACCAGCCCCATAGACAGACAAGACTAGAGTACACACAGAATAGAACTATAACACCAAGAAACTAGAACTATGTAATAGAATATTATAACTGGATATAATTTTTGCTAGAAATTGAATTATTTGCACAATGTACAATTTAAATGTTTCTGAAATATTATTTTGAGGACCATCCGAGTCAAAGGAGAGAGTGTGTGTGTGTGTGTGTGTGTGTGTTAATGTTATTATTATTACTACTATAACTTTTTTTTAAAGGAAATTCTAAGGAAAACGCTCCAAAAATCTAGCGTTATAGCTCACGTGTTAACGGAATTCAATCCTTTGGCATATGGAAACCTGTATAATTTATTTTATTTATTGTGTAAACGTTTTAATACTAACTCCTAATTATGGAGTATACCTAGAGGGATTACAGTTTAATCCCGTCCCTGTAGCGCAGTGGATTAAGGCTGTATTGTCTCTCTATGTACCAGAGTCCCTTCAGGCCACAACACAATGGTTCTGTACCCTCCAACGTCTTATTATTCTCTCTCTCGCGCTCTCTGAGGGGGAGTAGACTAGAGGTCTTTGAATAGAGAATTTATGTTGCAGAAATACAAACCCTTCAGGTTTCTGGGAATCTCTTGCAAACAGCATCGACTATAAAACAATATATGTCCGTTTATTGAGACGTCGGCCTAATTCTCTGTTCAAATGTAGCCTAACATGGGGCGGGTTTAATATTTGTCTTAATGTGGAAACAACATTAAGAACAAGTGTCATTACAAGATAATTACATAGGCTAATAAATTATGATGACAGTGATAAATATGAGTATTGGAATGTTTTGATCACGTTTCGTTTCATGTTAAAAAAGCATTGCTTTCTATTCTTTGAGCGCAACGTTGTAATTATATTGTATAATGTTACATTATGTGTACATGTAGGCCTATATTGTAGGCTATACATTATATGTCAGTGTATGTTGTAGTATCTATTAATTCATATGTTGTGAGGCATATTAGGGACATATGTTCTCATAGGCCTACAATAAATACACCAATAACCTACAACTGAAACGTTATTAGAACCTGGATATTGCATGTTTACTACAGCTTGTAAAGCACATGTTAAACGGTGATAGTGTAATCAGATAAGATCGGTTTAATACAAGCAGAGAGTTTATTACAGGCAGCTATAGGACAGGCAGAGAGAAAGAGTAGGAAAGACGATTCCACTATTCCTGAACGCTCCGTGAGCACAATGAAAGAGCGCCCAGGGAATTGAAACCAAAATCCACTTGTAATCTCGCAACAGTATCAGGCATAATTGGCTGAGGAGCACAAGATTAAGATTGATGAGACATTAAAGTGGCTCTTTGGAGTTCATGCGATCGATAAATATCCCAATTTCAAGAGCTTTCATTTGAGCTCGGGACAAATCACTGGAGCTGAAGCGCCTCAGCGATACTGATCCAAATAGAACATGGAGGATGGAGAGAGATGGGGAAGAAGACGGGTGGAGACAGAAAGAGAGATTGCATGTGATCCCGTCAACTGACCAGGGGTCAAAAAGCCATCGTAAATAAATACTGAACGGATACTGTCAGCACAAATACAAACGCTTTTATTTTCCTTCAAAGAAAGTGTTTCAAAAATATTTAATTAGTTTAGGATGCTATGCAAATTGTCACAATCATTTGGGGTGGTTTTGTGTCCATCTTTTAGTGGCCCCAGTTGTCGTTATAGTAACCGAAATAATTGTTATGAAAAATATTAGTATTCAAATATGCATAATAATAGCCTATAGACTATAAGTGACCAGTCATCATTTTGGCAAGCGCTCCTCCATCTCTGGTTTAGTTCTGATAGGCCGTATGATACTGCTGGCCCTATTGCACCGCACGCGCCTTTAGTTAAAATTGTTATTACATATGTAAATTTGCTTCAAATTGTTTTGTAAGCCTAGAATGTATATAGGCCTATATGCTTGTTGAATAGGCCGAATGGCGATTTGGTTAAAAATAACCTATTTTATAGCCTCCAGAGTGCAACACATAATTGAGCCTTGTCCTGTATTTAACCTGAACGAGTAATTCGAGTTTGCATTCTTTTTTTTACTCTGAATGCAGACATGTTACCATGATCATTAAGAACCGTGCATGTGCCTAGATTAAGAAGAAATTGTAGAATTTGCATCCTAGACATTAAATCGCCTCAATATCTTTTCTGACTAAATTGAAGTAGACTCAAATTTGATAATAATTCACAATCAAACAAATCAGAATATTTGTTAGGAATTGTTAAAGACCATATATTGTTTGTCCTTATATCTGATGCACCGTGTATTATGCATTATAGGCCCAGTGGTCCTCAGCACCCCGGCCCAGCTCGTGGCCCCGGTAATACTGGCGCGAGGGACGCTCTCCATCACGACGACCGAGATCTATTTCGAAGTGGACGAGGATGACCCCTCCTTCAAACGGCTTGACTCCACGGTAAGTCTAGCCGCCACTTTCCCGTTCTGTTTGATATGCACAAGCTTTTGTTCACATTCAAGGTCACTTTACTGACTCATGTTCATGTTTAGGCTGGGCACGCATAGACCCCAGGTTCCTTTCTTTTGCAAGACACAAAATGTGATTTGGAGATTAAAATAATTATCCAGGTTCACCCATGTGCAAGAATTCAACCATTAGGAGATTGTGGAGCATTTTAGAATATTTTGTCTAATTGGGACGTTGTGCCATTTGCAGTCCCAGGATGTAGACGAGCCTTAAGCCTACCCAAGCCTCTGGAGATAACCTGACCTGTAGGCCTACAACATTTCACACATTTATTGATATTCTGATCCGCTCAAAACCTGTAAACCCATGTCATCAAACGAGAGCCTACGAGGTCTGTTCGATTTTAGACCAATATTATCATTGTTTATAAATATAGCGACTGTGTATGGACATGGGATAACTACTAGTACTATTAGGCTAATACTAACATTGTAACCTAGACATTTGCACAATTACGCGTTCAAAACACCTGATTTTGCGCAGTCTTCGTGTGGACTGTATATTAGAAATATGTCTAACCCCAAACGTACCTCTCAAACATTTGTTTTTCCCAACAGCCTTAAGCCTATAAAAAGCTTTTAATTAGACAGCCTATTATTATAACGTAGACAACTTGATAGATACAATATGGAGGGTAGGCTTATAGCCGGAACTAATAGAAAAATGACAAACTATATTTGCGTAATTTAAACACTAGGCTTATAAAATACCCATGTATGGTGCAGACAATAAATATGGCCTATATGTGATTCAAAAATATAAGTTATACATTTCATGAATCATGATTGGGACACATATTACATAGCTAGTTTTTATTAGGCTAACTCTTTAAATTAATTCAGAAACAGGAATAAAAATCAGATCACAAATGTTATAATCCAGTGTATTTCAAGTGCATTTTTTCTTTTCAATTAGACTGTATTTATATATATTTTCTTATTTTCAGGTTTTATCATGTAAGCAAGGTACAAACAAAAATGATTGAGTATACTTTAAATAAGAATTCAAGTATGTTTATGGAATGTTTTTTTTTTTTTAAATGTAACAAATAGTACCATCAACATGTAAACTTTCAAAATTTGAAAATGTCCACTGACAACAGATACAGCAGACTATTACTGAAATGAATGTACTAAATGAATGTATTTTCTACCAGATAAAAAAAAATGTTCAGGCGTTTTACCTTAAAAGGTGTAATTGAACTCCTAAGTTTACATGTCACAGAACAACATTCACAATTTCAGACCACTGGAATCACAACCTATGAATGTATTTACAGTAGAAATATTTTGTGAAGGCTTGTATGGGGGCTTTATTTTAAAGCATTTAAGCAAATAAACGATTTAGACAACTGTGGGCATGGAGAGAAATAACGAAAGATTAACACTGAATTGTAACCTAACCTTGAATGTGGATTGATGGTACAATTTGCTCCTAAATTAGGACATCACAGAATAGAATTAAGAGAAGGGTCATATTTGACTAAATGTCATAAAAATCATCTCAGAGTAAACGTCTTCATCATCAGAGGATAGTCACATTTTACAAGACCGTGAATAAAACAGAGGTGCAGTGATAATTTCTGTCCATAGTTCTTTGATACATCACCAGGCCTCTCACTGACCCTCCTTCACTATAACACGCATTTACCTCAGAGTTTCTCCAAGCTTTTGGGGTTGGTCAGAATCTCTCTCGCCAGTCGCCAGGTCTGTTTGGCTGCATTTTCTAGAGCAGAATGAGGTTTCCCCTGGAACAGATCTAGATTAGGCAGGAAGTAATGGGGACACCTCCTGCACTGCAAACACGAAATAAGCTGCAATAGAATCCCGTTCAAACGGTCCCCGAGGTTGTTCTCGTCCCAGTCAGACTCCCGTGGATGTTTTTCACACTCATAAGAAACCAGAGTCTTCATGTGGTAGTTGTTGAGGGGCGTCCCAGGCAGCTCAAGGTGCCGGTCCCGTAACGTCTTGAGGACCGACAGACATTTCTTCCTGCAGCCTCCCAGGAGTAGGCGGTTCTCAGCCTCGCCGAACTGCAGGACCCAGGCGTCGCTCTCTGCCGAACTTTGTTTTCCGTTCAACGAGTAGCATTCTTTAGAGAGAAGGTTGAATCCCTCGGCCTTTACCTCGGCTACCCTGTTGGGCCCCGGCCAGGGGATGTGCGGAAGGGGCCAGTGTGCTGCGCTGCGGGGCCAGATCCCGGTGCATTTGAAAGCCGGGGTGATCTGAACTATGTATCTGTCTCTGATGCGTAACTTCACCTCGCTGGTGTCAGACACCATTTTGACAACATCTCTATAGCTGCATTTATCCACGGCCTGCGCCACTAGGGTCTGAAATCTGGAGCGGATCTTGCGCGCAGAGAGGTAGCCGGAGGCGGTGATGAATTCTACCCAGAGAGACATGCTCCTCTTGCGGCCGTCGCTCAGCTTGAGCACAGCGCAGCCCGGCAGAGACCCGTCATCCACGAAGTTAAATACCCCCATCTGGTTGAGGTAGAGCACCACCTCGAACTCCGTGGGGGAGATGACCTCTAGCCCCTCGAAGCGGTTGTCCATCTCGTTGAGAGAGCTGATGAAGCGGGGCTCCTGCACCTCCACCTCCTTCAAGACGTCCGACACCACCTTGCACACCTCCCGGATGGTCTTGGAGATGGCCGCCTTCCGTGATTGGCATTTCTCCTGGTAGTATTTGTTGAGGTGGTACACAAGCTTGGCCTGGGCGGCTATCATGTTAGGGCAGAGATCCGGGTTGTAGACCGGAGTCTCGCAGTAAGCCGACGGATCCAACGCGGCTGTTTGTACGGGAGCCAATTTTAGAGAAGAAAGAACGCTATTAAAAAGAAGAAAGAATGTTCCAAAAGACCCAACCAAGCCTATTGCTTGTTGGGGCACATGCGTAATAATCTCACCGGTCTAAAGCATAAGCTTTTGCATTGAACTGCAGTTGGAAAAAGTATGTCCTTCGATTTGCGAATAATTATCAAAAGTCCATAATACACCCTCTCACGTCAGTAGTCAAAACAACCTCGTCTTTGTTTTTGTTATTTCTCTAATCACTGCTGTAGTTATGGATCCGCATGTGAAAGTGCGCGGTGCTGTCTGTGTGTGTGTGTGTGTGTGTGTGTGTGTGAGGGCGTCGTGGAGGTGGCTGAGTCTTTCTGTGTTTAACAGCCCGGACGCTCTTCGGGAAATTATAAAGGGAGGGATGTGAACGAGGGTGTCCAATCGCTGATTCGTCACCGCCTCCAGTTTATCGACAACAAATTAATCCCCGGGTTTTATATACAATTTAAACTAAAGGTAATAGTCTCGAGGATCGGAAGTCCACCTACGCATTGGCGAGAGAGAGCCATTTTCTGCTTTCTTTCAGGCTGTCTTTTTGAAATTTTAACGGATTTTCTTCAACTGCTCATTTTAGACTGCTTGGTTGTATGCTACAGTAGGTAGGCTATAATATATGCCAGGGTTTTGCTTATTTATTTGTTTTGAATAAAACATGTATTTTATGTTGTATTTTTCTCGTGTTTATTATTCTTGTTTACTCTTATTTTTGTTTTGTTTTATTCTTGTAGATTAGTGTGTCTGTATTGTCCACGGCCTCAGGACTGTACCTGATCTAATATTAGACAAGACGACAAGAATGACAGGTTTGATGACGGTTGTTGCGTGGGGTTATGTCTTTTTTTATTTTTTTTGCTTTGACTGACGATTCGCACTGCTAAATCTATTCTACCGGGATATTTCAAAGATGAATTTGGAATGCGGTGTCCTTAGAAAAAAAATAATACTGCATGTTCAAATAGCTTATAGAAGATGGATTTACATCTTTAGCATATCAGTAGGCTAGGCTACTGTATAATTATTAGGCCTGTGAAATCACACGCATGGTTATTTTGACAATAAAGCATGTATGCCTGGAACATCCTGGTAGTGAAAAAATATTGGACCAGTCAATTTTCTGTGTTTTCTTATATAGGCTAATGATAACGTGAAGGCCCAAAGCCCTTTAGAAGTTAATTGTTTTTTCTTACAGTTGTATAGGCTATACAACGCAAGAAAATACCTTTTCAGGCGTACGTTTAAATTAAGACGTTTTTGAATATGAATGTTCATATCTTTCGTTATTCCAATGTATGAAATAGGCCCTCATTAATTGAAGGATGAACTTGTCAAATTAAGTAGGACACTCATCTTTTCATTGAAGAAAAATTAAGATGGGATCGATATTTCCATTAGCTATATCACTGTTTTGTAAGACTGTAATCTATACATGTGTAGGCTTTTTAATATATTTGACATATTCAACATTGGTAAATGCTTTATTGCAAGCATCTTGTTAGTTTGTTGAAAAACGTGATTCCGAATATTATATAGTCCACAATATTGTATAACCGTGTCTTGTCATTATTAACAGGTTGTGAACATAAGGTTTTTATAAGCAGGCCATTACTATTAATACTAGACAAATTATTGATGTTGTACAGTGTAGACATACCCGGTGAGTGTTGTATGAGAGCAGTGTTTACAATTATCACGAATATGATGATAGAACAAATTAAACAAAAATTAAACAATTGCAAAAAAAAAAAAATGTTATTATTTTTGTGATGATTATTTTAGCCTAATTATATATATATATATATATATATAGATCATTGAGTTCAGTAGACGTAGTATTTTGTTCTGAAGTAAATGAGGCCTACGTAGGCAACACAACATAGGCTAGGCCTACAATATTAATATTACTGCTACAAAAATCATCCTTAACTATTCCAATCGTATTACTAATATAAAACAGTTTATTATGTTATCAAGACCTCAATGGAAGCAAGACACATTTATGCACAACACCAGTAGACTAGATATTTTTATGCAGACGAAGTTGCTGCACATTTCTGCACACCAAATCACTGAACAATCTCTGTAGTTATTACCGAACCATCTCCCTATCTCTGAACCATCTCTAGCTTTATAAGTAGTTATCATCGTGGCTTCCTGTCTCAGAGGGTTCAGTTTGAGCTTTGAAGAAGACTTCAAATGGCAGAGTTACAGAGAGCAGGTACACTTTGCTGCACAGAACCACAAATTATCAGGATAGACTGCACCTTGTCAGTTCCCAGTGTAGTTTCTGTGTGTGTGTGTGTGATGGATAGGTGTCTCCCACTATCATGCCAGCCAGCCTGGAGGTCTCTGTCAGCAGCATCAGCCCAATCATAATTAATAATGTCCCACTGTTACCAGGCAGACATTACAGATATGACAACACATGGGGTGCTGGGATAGACCTTGTCAGGAAAACACATCATTACTCTAGGCGCATCTAAAGGTCTACAATGAAAATATTAATTCCAATTAAGTGTGAAATATAGTTTATTAGTCAACAGAAATCGTTTGGGGTAAGATATTGACAAAACTAGGTACTAGCTACCACTTCCTAGCTTAGATTTTTGGTCACTTTCATGGAGTGTTTTGTGAATGTAGGACATTCTATACTGGTTCCATGTGGAGAGAGATAGGAGGAAAACCTGCATCTCTCTCTCTCTCTCTCTCTCTCTCTCTCTCTCTCTCTCTCTCTCTCTCTCTCTCTCTCTCTCTCTCTCTGTCTCTGTCTCTGTCTCTGTCTCTGTCTCTGTCTCTGTCTCTGTCTCTGTCTCTCTCTCTGTCTCTGTAGATCAGCAGGTGTATTGGCCTTTATTAGATCCAGACTAGTCTATAGTCTACTTGTGTGTGTCAGTGTAGCCATGAGGCTGGTCATCCCTATGCGTGATAGAGAGGGGCTTTTCTTCAGGATTATCACCTCTTTAATCTAAAGCATGTGGCTGCTTAGATCTAACAACTTGGACTACTCTACACAGATCTACATGTAAATATGAATGCTTAGAGCTAACAACCTGAGGTGCGTTCAGTTCGGTTCAACGTTTGTTGCATTGCTTGACGGTTTGTACTGAATGACACGTTTCCCCAAAACGGTGCACACTGTTCTTCAACAGCCTTTGAGGTACGTTTGTGTGTGAATTAAACGTTGCACACTGTTCTGAACACACCCCTGGTCTACTCTACACAAATCTACACTGTATAGCAACCTGGTCTACTCTACTATAGATCTACACTAACAACCTGTTCTACTCTACTCAGATCTACACTATCCTGAATGCTCTATGTGTTAGATCCACAATAGCAGATATGGGTTAGCGCCTATCTCTGACCCAGCCTAATTTCAATAGAACCTATCTCTGACCCAGCCTAATTTCAATAGAACCTATTTCTGACCCAGCCTAATTTCAGTCCAGTCTCTGACCCTCCAATTTAATGCATGATTGTGTAAATCAATACAATGACTTCTACTTCCTACCATGTGACCCAGTCTCTCTGTGTAGAAGGCTTCTTTGTTTCCAGAGCCAGCCTCTACTGCACTTCTCCTTTTTCCCTCCATTCTTCATTTTTCTCTTTCTTGTAGTAAGACTGATCCTCCTGTCAGTGGTCTGGCATGGGGTCAACAGTTCTTGTCTAATAGCTGAAATGGCTTTGTGATGACACCATAGTTTATCACGCACACACACACGGCCTGAAAATGGACATTCGATTTTTCAGCTTGACAATTACAAGTCTAAGTTCACAATATAACATTATTTTTCGATGCCACAAATCCATCGCTGCAGACAGTGTAAACAGTTTTTATAAATGTACAATACTGTGGTGCATTATAGACACCATTAGTGTAAATGTTTAACACCAAACCCAGCGAAAACCATAATAATATTAATATTTATTAAGACAGACCAAACTTATCTAATACCATATTAACAATTCAAATGTCTCAATAGTAATAGCAGCATCTCATAATGTGGCCATTAAAGTAAGCTAATTGAGGATAATATTACTCAGTGTGTGTCTCTATTGATAATCCTGTTAGAACATGACAAATAAGGTCATCCATGTTATTCTGTCATCTATCTCTCTGTGCATTATAGAGGACTGGGGATGGAGGGCAGCCAAGGAGAGGTTCAGTCACCAAGTCAAATCCAGATTATACCTACAGTCTCTAATGGAGTGGCAGTGCAATAGGACTCCGATTTAAAAGGGTGGCATTTATGATATGTGTGATCAGCATTAGGCTTCACACTGGGAGAAATAATACACTTAACCCTGTCGGGATGGGGACTCACTGACATGTTCCCCCACAAAATTCATTCATCTCAAAATGACATTGTCATTGGGGTTTTTAATAATCTGAATATCATTATTCCAGACAATATGGTGTCTCTGTGGGGTAGCCCGTTAATTTCTGGGCCTTGTGCCTTCCACCCTCTGGATCCTCCCTCCACCTCGACCCCCTCTGGATCTCCGACCCCCCCCCCCCCCCTTTCTTCATCTGTTATACCCCCTCCTTGTGTCAACAGCTTCTCTATGTTAGCCTCCTCCCTCCCCGGCTCTTTCTCAATTCATATTTCCTTGATTCCTCACATCCTCTGACCTCGCATCCTTCTCAAAACACATTGGAGAAAAAGGTCAGAGGGGAGGGACCTTGGACCTTCTCCTCCAATACGATTGAGGAGGAGGCAAGGACAAAGGATTCTAGATATTGCAGAGACGGATTGAGATAGAGCCCTCCTGT
The DNA here is from genome assembly GCF_964263955.1 of Coregonus lavaretus. NCBI lineage: Eukaryota > Metazoa > Chordata > Actinopteri > Salmoniformes > Salmonidae > Coregonus > Coregonus lavaretus. The sequence goes on along the minus strand of NC_140017.1, from coordinate 19,910,561 downwards.
CAGCAGTCTCTCTGTGAGTAGTGAGGAGCCAGGAGTGGACAACACAACCAGAGGCTCTGAAGGACCTTGTAGTGATCAGCTAGGGCCCAGGCTAGCTGCTATAGACTACAGGCCATCAGGCTACAGCCCGTTGTGGTTACACAAAACACATCAGAGAGAAAATACATAATAACAGAACTTTGGTGTGTATTTCCTTGACAGAGGAGAGAAAGAGCGAGAGGGAGAGAGAGGGTGGGGGGGAGAACAGGGGAAATTAATGAATTATCTCTGCTTCTGTTGCCCCACCCCTCCTCTGCTCCACCACCCACCTTCCTCCTCTCCTCCACCACCCGCCTTCCTCCTCTCCTCAATATGGAATGCTTGTCAGCCTTTCTGATGAATGACATGCATGTACAGTGGGGGAAAAAAGTATTTAGTCAGCCACCAATTGTGCAAGTTCTCCCACTTAAAAAGATGAGAGAGGCCTGTAATTTTCATCATAGGTACACGTCAACTATGACAGACAAATTTAGAAAAAAAAATCCAGAAAATCACATTGTAGGATTTTTTATGAATTTATTTGCAAATTATGGTGGAAAATAAGTATTTGGTCACCTACAAACAAGCAAGATTTCTGGCTCTCACAGACCTGTAACTTCTTCTTTAAGAGGCTCCTCTGTCCTCCACTCGTTACCTGTATTAATGGCACCTGTTTGAACTTGTTATCAGTATAAAAGACACCTGTCCACAACCTCAAACAGTCACACTCCAAACTCCACTATGGCCAAGACCAAAGAGCTGTCAAAGGACACCAGAAACAAAATTGTAGACCTGCACCAGGCTGGGAAGACTGAATCTGCAATAGGTAAGCAGCTTGGTTTGAAGAAATCAACTGTGGGAGCAATTATTAGGAAATGGAAGACATACAAGACCACTGATAATCTCCCTCGATCTGGGGCTCCACGCAAGATCTCCCCCCGTGGGGTCAAAATGATCACAAGAACGGTGAGCAAAAATCCCAGAACCACACGGGGGGACCTAGTGAATGACCTGCAGAGAGCTGGGACCAAAGTAACAATGCCTACCATCAGTAACACACTACGCCGCCAGGGACTCAAATCCTGCAGTGCCAGACGTGTCCCCCTGCTTAAGCCAGTACATGTCCAGGCCCGTCTGAAGTTTGCTAGAGTGCATTTGGATGATCCAGAAGAGGATTGGGAGAATGTCATATGGTCAGATGAAACCAAAATAGAACTTTTTGGTAAAAACTCAACTCGTCGTGTTTGGAGGACAAAGAATGCTGAGTTGCATCCAAAGAACACCATACCTACTGTGAAGCATGGGGGTGGAAACATCATGCTTTGGGGCTGTTTTTCTGCAAAGGGACCAGGACGACTGATCCGTGTAAAGGAAAGAATGAATGGGGCCATGTATCGTGAGATTTTGAGTGAAAACCTCCTTCCATCAGCAAGGGCATTGAAGATGAAACGTGGCTGGGTCTTTCAGCATGACAATGATCCCAAACACACCGCCCGGGCAATGAAGGAGTGGCTTCGTTATAAGCATTTCAAGGTCCTGGAGTGGCCTAGCCAGTCTCCAGATCTCAACCCCATAGAAAATCTTTGGAGGGAGTTGAAAGTCCGTGTTGCCCAGCGACAGCCCCAAAACATCACTGCTCTAGAGGAGATCTGCATGGAGGAATGGGCCAAAATACCAGCAACAGTGTGTGAAAACCTTGTGAAGACTTACATAAAACGTTTGACCTCTGTCATTGCCAACAAAGGGTATATAACAAAGTATTGAGAAACTTTTGTTATTGACCAAATACTTATTTTCCACCATAATTTGCAAATAAATTCATAAAAAATCCTACAATGTGATTTTCTGGATTTTTTCCCCTCAATTTGTCTGTCATAGTTGACGTGTACCTATGATGAAAATTACAGGCCTCTCTCATCTTTTTAAGTTGGAGAACTTGCACAATTGGTGGCTGACTAAATACTTTTTTTCCCCCACTGTATTTGCATCAATGTAGCATTAATATAATTCAACATAATTTAGTTTTATTTGCCAACACGGCTTCACATAATAACACAGAAAATGAGAGGTATTATCAGAGGTCTGCCATTAAAAAAAGACACTGTGAGCGATCCCACATTTTTCTGTTTTAGTATGTGCCCATAGCATTACTGTGTAGAAATGCTTAGGTTATGGTTGCATCTCAAACGGCACCCTATTCCCTATATAGTGCACTACTTTTGACCACGGTCCAATGGTATTTGCTATATATGCACTACATAGGGAATAGGGTGCCATTTGTGATGCAGACTATGGCTTCCCCTGTCTGTATTATCACACAGATAAACTCTGTATCTGCTCTACATGACAGTGTTAAGGTATTAGTAAGAGACGGGAGCAGTGTCCTGCTATATTATAATTCTGTAATCTGTTTCTATCTCTGCTGTTGTGAAGCTGTTAGAGTAGCACTATTGTAAAGGCTTGTGATTTGTTGTTAGAGCAGCAGTATTGTACAGGCTTGGGGTTTGTTGTTAGAGCAGCAGTATTGTACAGGCTTGGGGTTTGTTGTTAGAGCAGCAGTATTGTAAAGGCTTGTGGTTTTTTGTGACTAGTTTATAGTGCAATATCCAGGCTGTTTTGCCAGGGAGAGGAAAGGTGCCCCCTCATGTTTGTTTTTGTAATATATACAGTACCAGTCAAACGTTTGGACACACCTACTCATTCCAGTGTTTTTCTTTATTTTTACTCTTTTCTACATTGTATAATAATAGTGAAGACATCAAAACTATGAAATAACACATATGGATTCATGTAGTAATCAATAAAGTGTTAAACAAATGAAAATATATTTTATATTTGAGATTCTTCAAAGTAGCCACCCTTTGCCTTGATGACAGCTTTGCACACTCTTGGCATTCTCTCAACCAGCTTCATGAGGTAGTCACCTGGAATGCATTTCAATTAACAGGTGTGCCTTGTTAAAAGTTAATTTGTGGAATTTATTTCCTTCTTAATGCATTTGAGCCAATCAGTTTGTAGGGTTGGTATACAGAAGATAGCCCTATTTGGTAAAAGACCAAGTCCATATTATGGCAAGAACAGCTCAAATAAGCAAAGAGAAATGACAGTCTATCATTACTTTAAGACATGAAGGTCAGTCAATCCGGAAAATTTCAAGAACTTTGAAAGTTTCTTCAATTGCAGTCGCAAAAACCATCAAGCGCTATGATGAAACTGGCTCTCATGAGGACCGCCACAGGAAAGGAAGACCCAGAGTTACCTCTGCTGCAGAGGATAAGTTCATTAGAGTTACCAGCCTCAGAAATTGCAGCCCAAATAAATGCTTCACAGAGTTCAAGTAACAGACACATCTCAACATCAACTGTTCAGAGGAGACCGTGTGAATCAGGCCTTCATGGCTGAATTGCTGCAAAGAAACCACTACTAAAGGACACCAATAATAAGAAGAGACTTGCTTGGGCCAAGAAACACGAGCAATGGACATTAGACCGGTGGAAAAATGTCCTTTGGTCTGATGAGTCCAAATTTGAGATTTTTGGTTCCAACCGCCGTGTCTTTATGAGACGCAGAGTAGGTGAACGGATGATCTCCGCATGTGTAGTTCCCACCGTGACGCATGGAGGAAGAGGTGTGATGGTGTGGGGGTGCTTTGCTGGTGACACTGTCTGTGATTAATTTAGAATTCAAGGCACACTTAACCAGCATGGCTACCACAGCATTTTGCAGTGATACGCCATCCCATCTGGTTTGCGCTTAGTGGAACTATCATTTTTTTTTCAACAGCACAATTACCCAACACACCTCCAGGCTGTGTAAGGGCTATTTGACCAAGGAGAGTGATGGAGTGCTGCATCAGATGACCTGACCTCCACAATCACCCGACCTCAACCCAATTGAGATGGTTTGTGATGAGTTGGACCGCAGAGTGAAGGAAAAGCAGCCAACAAGTGCTCAGCATATGTGGGAACTCCTTCAAGACTGTTGGAAAAGTATTCCTCATGAAGCTGGTTGAGAGAATGCCAAGAGTGTGCAAAGCTGTCATCAAGGCAAAGGGTGGCTACTTTCAAGAATCTAAAATATAAAATATATATATTGATTTATTTAACACTTTATTGGTTACTACATGATTCCATATGTGTTATTTCATAGTTTTGATGTCTTCACTATTATTCTACAATGTAGAAAATAGTAAAAATAAAGAAAAACCCTGGAATGAGTAGGTGTGTCCAAACTGTTGATTGGTACTGTATATATACACTGAGTGTTCAAAACATTAGGCGCACTTTCCTAATATTGAGTTGCACCCCTTTTGCCCTCAGAACAGCCTCAATTCGTCAGGGCATGAACTCTACAAGGTGTCGAAAGCGTTCCACAGGGATGCTGGCCCATGTTGACTCCAATGCTTCCTACAGTTGTGTCAAGTTGGCTGGATGTCCTTTTGGTGGTCAACCATTCTTGATACACACAGGAAACTGTGCAGCATGAAAAATCCAGCATCGTTGCAGTTCTTGACACACTCAAACCGGTGCGCCTGGCACCTACTACCATACCCCGTTCAAAGGCATGTTGTTACTTGCCCATTCACCCTCTGAATGGCACACATACACAATCCATGTCTCAATTGTATCAAGGCTTAAAAATCCTTATTTAACCTGCGTCCTCCCCTTCATCTACACTGATTGAAGTGGATTTAACAAGAGACGTCAATAAGGGATCATGGCTTTCACCTGGTCAGTCTATGTCATGGAAAGAGCAGGTGTTCTTAATGTTTTTTACACTCAGTGTATAGCGTATACATATAAGAACAGACATGAGGAGGCACCTTCCCTCTCCGAATATAGAGCGGAAGGCAACAAAGCAACAGAGGCAGAGTGATTAATCTTCATGTGTAGGAGACGTCTCCTCTCCTGTCTAAAGGTGGACACTGTAATCATTGGCCCACTGACCCTGTGTTACCCTGTGATACTCCACCAGAGCATCTTTACTGCAGCGCAGGAGCCCATTATGAATCTCACATTAATTGCACCGCCCTAGTAGAAGAGCACACAGCAGAGCAGCAGAAAAGAAAGACAAAGAGAGGGATAAAAGAGGATTGTGTTGTAATGAAATGCTGGTGGCTGGGTCCATGATGACATTAGGCCATGTTACCCAAATAAGGCCTGAAGTGTTCGTATTTGCCAGTGGTGGAGATGTGAAAAGCTGGGTGCCAACTGTCAGGGCCCAGCTAATGATGACAAATGTCTCTCTATGCAGATTGTAGCGACACTGGGAGAGGGATAGAGGAGGTTGGGGGAGCGAGAGAGAAGAGGGGAAGGGAGAGGGGGAGGGGCGAGGGAGAGGAGAAGAGAGGGAGGGATGGAGAGAAAAGAGGGAGAGAGAGAGAGAGGAGCTGAGAGAGGGCCATAGAACAGAAAGCTTGTGTGTTCATACTTGTGTCCTAACTTAAAAATATACCTCCCTAACTGATGATGTGCCTGTTAGAACATGGTTAAGGCCTACCATAATATGTAGCAGTCCCTCCAGGATTCTGTGATCGCAACAGTTTTAGCAAATCAAAAATTCCCTGCATATTATGTGTTGGGCTTGCAAATTTGACCAATCACTCCACTATTTCAGCATAAAACAGTCAAATCACCGCAATATTATCGCATAAAACTGACCCATCACCGCAGTACAAAAAGACAGCTTGCATCTTCAACCAATCACAGCATATTTACCCCATAATATGGTTCAATCAAGACACAGGTCAACAAACATTTTCCCTCGTCAGTGTATTTTCGCGACAAATTTGAAAAAAACATTACATATTGCCATGCAAAATGTCAGAATTGCCGCAAAGAAATATGTAGAGATAGTAGGTTTAAGGCCTACCATAATATGGAGAGAGAGAGA